>NC_143026.1:96929820-97009820 GCF_057628025.1 Oncorhynchus mykiss | reverse complement strand
TTAAATGACTTGGTTTGTACCAGAGCAGTATTATGCTAGTATTTAAATGACTTGGTTTGTACCAGAGCAGTATTATGCTAGTATTTAAATGACTTGTTTTGTATCAGAGCAGTATTATGCTAGTATTTAAATGACTTGGTTTGTACCGGAGCAGTATTATGCTAGTATTTAAATGACTTGGTTTGTACCAGAGCAGTATTATGCTAGTATTTAAATGACTTGGTTTGTACCAGAGCAGTATTATGCTAGTATTTAAATGACTTGGTTTGTACCAGAGCAGTATTATGCTAGTATTTAAATGACTTGGTTTGTACCAGAGCAGTATTATACTAGTATTTAAATGACTTGTTTTGTATCAGAGCAGTATTATGCTAGTATTTAAATGACTTGGTTTGTACCGGAGCAGTATTATGCTAGTATTTAAATGACTTGGTTTGTATCAGAGCAGTATTATGCTAGTATTTAAATGACTTGGTTTGTACTGGAGCAGTATTATGCTAGTATTTAAATGACTTGGTTTGTACCAGAGCAGTATTATGCTAGTATTTAAATGACTTGGTTTGTACCAGAGCAGTATAATGCTAGTATTTAAATGACTTGGTTTGTACCAGAGCAGTAGTCTCATGCTGCTGTTTTCCCTGTCTAGGTGGCAGTTCCCTGAACAACCTGGTAGAGCTGAAGACTATTAACATCAACCCCACAGACACCACTGTTCCTCTGCTCAACGACTGCAATGAGGTAACTTAAACATTATACATTAATATCAAAAACCCTAGACATTGTAATGTGTGAACCCCAGGAGGGCAGCCGTTTCTGAGATACTGGAACCCGCACACCACTAAGATCCATCCTGAAGCCGTGTGTTCCTCACCACGCCTGGCACCGAGGATCCATCCTGAAGCCGTGTGTTCCTCACCACACGCCTGGCACCGAGGATCCATCCTGAAGCCGTGTGTTCCTCACCACGCCTGGCACCGAGGATCCATCCTGAAGCCGTGTGTTCCTCACCACGCCTGGCACCGAGGATCCATCCTGAAGCCGTGTGTTCCTCACCACACGCCTGGCACCGAGGATCCAGCCTGAAGCCGTGTGTTCCTCACCACGCCTGGCACCGAGGATCCATCCTGAAGTCGTGTGTTCCTCACCACACGCCTGGCACCGAGGATCCAGCCTGAAGCCGTGTGTTCCTCACCACGCCTGGCACCGAGGATCCATCCTGAAGCCGTGTGTTCCTCACCACACGCCTGGCACCGAGGATCCATCCTGAAGCCGTGTGTTCCTCACCACGCCTGGCACCGAGGATCCAGCCTGAAGCCGTGTGTTCCTCACCACACGCCTGGCACCGAGGATCCATCCTGAAGCCGTGTGTTTCTGACCACACGCCTGGCACCGAGGATCCAGCCTGAAGCCGTGTGTTCCTCACCACACGCCTGGCACCGAGGATCCAGCCTGAAGCCGTGTGTTCCTCACCACACGCCTGGCACCGAGGATCCATCCTGAAGCCGTGTGTTCCTCACCACACGCCTGGCACCGAGGATCCAGCCTGAAGCCGTGTGTTCCTCACCACGCCTGGCACCGAGGATCCATCCTGAAGCCGTGTGTTCCTCACCACACGCCTGGCACCGAGGATCCATCCTGAAGCCGTGTGTTCCTCACCACGCCTGGCACCGAGGATCCAGCCTGAAGCCGTGTGTTCCTCACCACACGCCTGGCACCGAGGATCCATCCTGAAGCCGTGTGTTTCTGACCACACGCCTGGCACCGAGGATCCAGCCTGAAGCCGTGTGTTCCTCACCACACGCCTGGCACCGAGGATCCAGCCTGAAGCCGTGTGTTCCTCACCACACGCCTGGCACCGAGGATCCATCCTGAAGCCGTGTGTTCCTCACCACACGCCTGGCACCGAGGATCCATCGTGAAGCCGTGTGTTCCTCACCACACGCCTGGCACCGAGGATCCATCCTGAAGCCGTGTGTTCCTCACCACACGCCTGGCACCGAGGATCCATCCTGAAGTCGTGTGTTCCTCACCACACGCCTGGCACCGAGGATCCATCCTGAAGTCGTGTGTTTCTGACCACACGCCTGGCACCGAGGATCCAGCCTGAAGCCGTGTGTTCCTCACCACACGCCTGGCACCAAGGATCCATCCTGAAGCCGTGTGTTTCTCTCCACACGCCTGGCACCGAGGATCAAGCCACGCTCAGTCTCCTAGGTCACTGGTTTTGTCCATTCTAATGTTCATTTGAACAGTAACTGAATGTCTTGATGCCTGTCTGCCTGCTTTATATAGCAAGACACGTGACTCACTGTCATGTAGGAGACAACCATTTTCGTGAACGGACTGATGTACTTAATTTACGGGCCATTGATTCTTAAAGAATAGAACTTCTAAATTAGTTCTACCTCATCAGAACCCCACATATAGGCCTGTTTTAGTCCACTGTTTGGAAACAATGTAATTGTAAATCGAACGCTCCAGCTTCACAAGAGGAAATCTGTTGTAATTCCTCAGTACCAGTAACCGCTGTAACCTGTGTCCACCGGTACTCACCAGTGTGTTCTCTTCCAGTACCACAGGTACATAGAGATCGCCATCAAGCAGTGCCGCAGCTCTGGCATCGACTGTAAGATCCACGGCCTGGGTATCGTGGGACGGATCAGAGCAGAGGATGAGGACCTGGCCACCGTGCCGTTCCTGGCTTCAGACAACGAGGAAGAGGATGATGAGAAGACGCCTACTGGGAGGTGAGGAATGATTCTGTTTTTAAAGTAGTGCCACAATCCTAAATCAACCCCTAGACCCTGACCCCATACGCCGTAGAACATAAGCCCTAGAACATAAGCCCTAGAACATAAGCCCTAGAACATACGCCCTAGAACATACGCCCTAGAACATACGCAATTCGCTCCGAAATCCATTGGCTCCAGGGGATTTACTGCATAGATTTAATTGCCAACACAATCTCTTCTACAGAGAGCTGTTTGTCTAGTTCAGCAGCTGTCTCAGGTTCAACTGTAGGAACATCTAACTTCTCAGGTTCAACTGTAGGAACATCTAAGTCCTCAGGTTAAACTGTAGGAACATCTAACTTCTCAGGTTCAACTGTAGGAACATCTAAGTCCTCAGGTTAAACTGTAGGAACATCTAACTTCTCAGGTTCAAGTGTAGGAACATCTAAGTCCTCAGGTTAAACTGTAGGAACATCTAAGTTCTCAGAGGTGTGGAGTAAGGTGGCACTGCCAGCTGATTCTGAAGTGTATATTTGTGAGTAAAAGTTATGAAAGCATGAATTGACCTCTAAATGATCAATACATTTGTTACCCAGCTCGTCAGTTATCTCAGGTATGGTTTGATTTGCGGTTCTCTGGCGCAGCTAATGTGCTAGCATTTTCTCGGATGTTCATAATTTTGGTATCGAGATTTACTCATTAGATTTTCAGCTTGTCGAGGTTAAAGATCAAACACCATCTGAAGTGTGAAACGTTGTTGTAGTAAATCTGGGGATGAAGAGTGTGAATACGCTATATCCAAATCCCAGAATACCCCACACAGCCTGGTTCCTCTCTAGGTTTCTTCCTAGGTTTGGGCCTTTCTAGGGAGTTTTTCCTAGCCACCGTGCTTCTACACCTGCATTGAGATATCAGCTGATGTACGAAGGGCTATATAAATAAATTTGATTTGATTTTGAATACGCTATATCCAAGTCCCAGAATGGATTTGTAAGTCCCCCTCTGCATTGAACATTGCACTTCCTTAATTTTGGGCTGTACTAAATAATTTGGCCCCTTTTTTAAATAAGCCTTCAGTGATTCCCATACTGAGACATTCCAGGGGTTTGATTTACCTCGAGAAACAGCTCAATTTCAGATGATATGAAAGCAACAAGGGTTTCTTCTGATCGCACTAGTGAGTTAAGCCACCAAGGGGGATAATTAGGCTGTGTATTTGGTAGAAGTAGTTTCATAGTAAGAGGGGAGGAATGATCCGGAAAGACTATAGCTTGGTAACTCCGTGATGAGGGGCAGAAATCTATTGTCTAGGGAAAAGTAGTCTATAGGTGAGAAGGTCTATGAACTGGCGATAAAAAAACAACACTCCCTCGCTGTGGGATTGTGGAAACGCCACGCATCAGATATGCCTTACAGAGCCTTCGGAAAAGTATTTCAGACACTCCACATTTTGTTACGTTACAGCCTTATTCTAAAATGGATTAAATTGTTTTATTACCTTATCATTCTACACACACTAACCCATAATGACAAAGCAAAAGCAGTTAAAAAAAAAAGTTTGCTCATTTATAATTTAAAAAAATTGGGTGTGTGCTTAGGGTCGTTGTAAAGGTGAACCTTCGCCTCCAGTCTGAGGTCCTGAGTGCTCTGGAGCAGGTTTTCATCAAGGATCTCTGTACTTTGCTTCGTTCATCTTTGCCTCGATCCTGACTAGTCTCCCAGTCCTGCCGCTGAAAAACATCCCATGCAAATGTTTTCCTCTCCTCCGCTCCTCCACTTCAAGTGCTGCCATAGAAATAGAATTAGTACAACCGGCGTCCCCATTCAAGTCAATGATGTCATAATGGGTGTTCCCCATTCAAGTCAAGGATGTCATAATGGGTGTTCCCCATTCAAGTCAAGGATGTCATAATGGGTGTTCCCCATTCAAGTCAATGATGTCATAATGGGTGTTCCCCATTCAAGTCAATGATGTCATAATGGGTGTTCCCCATTCAAGTCAATGATGTTATAAAGGGTGTTCCCCATTCAAGTCAATGATGTTATAATGGGTGGACTGCCGGCCATTGTGAGGAGCAGAGCCGGGAAGTGTAGCTATCAATATGTTTTGTGATTTGTTGATTCAACTCAACTTGGATCAATGTATTATAATTGTTGTGCATTTCAAACGGTTATTACGGTCATTTGGCTGGCCAATTACTGTCATCAAAAAATTAATGACTGTCACAGTCCTAATCAAAGGTTCCCCTCGATTCATGCTGGGCCTGACCTTTCCCTGTGTATTACCTCTATATTCATGCTGGGCCTTTTCCCTGTTTATTACCTCTATATTCATGCTGGGCCTTTTCCCTGTTTATTATTACTAAAAACCCTTATCTACACCAATACAGTTGGCTGGTATTTCAGCTCTATTTTATTCATGCTCTGATGATTCCTTCAGAGCATCTTTGGCCTCTGAGTCAGTAGAGATCATTTTGTCCATGTTCAGATCTTTAAATCCCCGCTGGGTTCTTTTTACAGATCTGATTCCTCTCTTTCTGTTCTGCTAGTTTGGCCCGTAAGAAGTTGTCAGGTCTGGAGTCGACTGCCACCATCCGGACCAAGGTGTTTGTCTGGGGACTCAATGACAAAGACCAGCTGGGAGGACTGAAGGGGTCCAAGGTACTGCCTGGTCTGCTTTGATTAGGCTAAAGTTCAACTTTAAGGCGCATGCCCTGCCAAATCTGAGGATCTCTCTTTTCCAGCCATCTATTTCTTGTGTGTTTGAGGGGTGCAAAAATCCACTTGTTACTGACAGTAAATCTCACTGGATTGATTGCTTTCATTTTAATCTCGTGACCTTTTCATACTCTTGCTTGTGCTTGTCGTTTGGTCCTGTTAATGTTACGACCACGGAAATGTTTGTAATAACCTGTCAAACACACCTGTCCCATCCATTTATGTTAATGTTTTATATAATGAACAAAAATATCAATTCAACAATTTCAAAGATTTACAGTTCATTAGAAGGAAATCTGTCAATTTAAATAAACGAATTAGGCCCTAATTTATGGATTTCACGTGACTGGTTAGGGGCGTAGTCATGCGTGGGCCTGGGAGGGCACAGGCCCACCCAATGGGGAGCCAGGCTCAGCTCAGCCAATCAGAATGATTTTTTTCCCCCACAAAAGGGCTTTATTACAGACAGAAATAATCCAACACTTCACATGTCGCGTTTTATATTTTTGTTCAAGTTTATATGCAAATAAAACCAGTGTATTTGTGCAAATGAAGCACATATCATTTTCTCTACTTTAACACAAAATATATAAACAAATACCTGATACCATTAGAAAATGTATATATGAGTGCATTCTAAGAAAATAAAAAGTGACATTTTACAATAAATTGAATAACAGAATTCCCACCAAAATCCCAGAATGATTTGTCCGTGCCAGTAAAAAGGTGCTGTTATTCAGTCAATATCGGATGGATTTAAAACATTCTTAAAGTTTGGAGTATCTCCATCCATTGTCCCAACTCTGTTGCTTGTTTTTACAAAACATCCATAAAATAGATGGGGAAATGCTGCAGTTGAATGTTAACAGCTGTCTAATTCTTTAGTCTGATCCTCTGCATGTCGGTGCTCTTCCTACTCAGATCAAGGTCCCGTCCTTCTCTGAAACCCTCTCAGCCCTCAACGTGGTGCAGGTGGCCGGCGGCTCCAAGAGTCTGTTTGCCGGTCAGTAAAGACGCAGACAAGTTGTTAGACATGAGAGGGCAATGCCTGCTGTATGAGAGGGCAATGCCTGCTGTATGAGAGGGCAATGCCTGCTGTATGAGAGGGCAATGCCTGCTGTATGAGAGGGCAATGCCTGCTGTATGAGAGGGCAATGCCTGCTGTATGAGAGGGCAATGCCTGCTGTATGAGAGGGCAATGCCTGCTGTATGAGAGGGCAATGCCTGCTGTATGAGAGGGCAATGCCTGCTGTATGAGAGGGCAATGCCTGCTGTATGAGAGGGCAATGCCAGCTGTTAGCGTTGTCTATGTTTCTGTTGAGAAAGGTGTTCCTTCAGAAACTACGTGTGTGTGTGTGTGTGTGTGTGTAACTGACCTACCTGTGTTGTTTCAGTGACTGACGAGGGGAAGGTGTGTGTGTTACCTGTAATGTTCCAGTGACTGACGAGGGGAAGGGGTGTGTGTGTGTAACTGACCTACCTGTGTTGTTTCAGTGACTGACGAGGGGAAGGTGTGTGTGTGTGTGTGTGTTACCTGTAATGTTCCAGTGACGGCCGAGGGGAAGGTGTGTGTGTGTGTGTAACTGACCTACCTGTGTTGTTTCAGTGACGGCTGAGGGGAAGGTTTATTCGTGTGGGGAGGCCACTAACGGGCGTCTGGGCCTGGGTCTGTCCAGCGGTACCATCCCTATCCCCCGCCAGATCACTGCTCTCAGTAACTACGTAGTGAAGAAAGTTGCGGTGCATTCTGGGGGACGCCACGCCATGGCCCTCACCGTAGATGGGAAGGTGTTCTCCTGGGGAGAGGGAGACGACGGGAAACTGGGACACTTCAGCAGGATGTAAGTTTAAATATGATGCGTCCCAAATTGCACCATATTCCCTACATAGTGCACTACTTTTGACCAGGGCCCACAGTCCTCTAATCATCACACCCTACACTACACTGAGACTTTCATTCTACTGTGTACACTAAGACTTTCATTCTACTGTGAACACTACACTAAGACTTTCATTCTACTGTGTACACTAAGACTTTCATTCTACTGTGTTCACTACACTGAGTCTTTCATTCTACTGTGTTCACTAAGACTTTCATTCTACTGTGTACACTAAGACTTTCATTCTACTGTGTTCACTACACTGAGTCTTTCATTCTACTGTGTTCACTACACTGAGTCTTTCATTCTACTGTGTTCACTAAGACTTTCATTCTACTGTGTACACTAAGACTTTCATTCTACTGTGTTCACTACACTGAGTCTTTCATTCTACTGTGTTCACTACACTGAGTCTTTCATTCTACTGTGTTCACTAAGTCTTTCATTCTACTGTGTTTACTACACTGTTCACATCAACTGAATGTTGATTTTTATTAACTTGTGGTTTTGAGGCACTAATGTCCTTTATTCAGAAGATGTAGAGTATATAGAAAAACGCAGGACATCGATACCAATCTCTTTTTAAATGCATCTCTTCCTCCCTGAAGGAACTGTGACAAGCCGCGCCTCATCGAGGCCCTGAAGACCAAGAGGATCCGGGACATCGCCTGCGGCTCGTCCCACAGTGCTGCCATCACCTCCAGTGGAGAACTGTACAGCTGGGGCCTGGGGGAGTACGGACGGCTGGGACACGGAGACAACACCACGCAGCTACGACCCAAACTGGTACGTAGTAGAGACCACACCACGCAGCTACGACCCAAACTGGTACGTAGTAGAGACTACACCACGCAGCTACGACCCAAACTGGTACGTAGTAGAGACCACACCACGCAGCTACGACCCAAACTGGTACGTAGTAGAGACCACACCACGCAGCTACGACCCAAACTGGTACGTAGTAGAGACTACACCACGCAGCTACGACCCAAACTGGTACGTAGTAGAGACTACACCACGCAGCTACGACCCAAACTGGTACGTAGTAGAGACCACACCACGCAGCTACGACCCAAACTGGTACGTAGTAGAGACCACACCACGCAGCTACGACCCAAACTGGTACGTAGTAGAGACCACACCA
Source organism: Oncorhynchus mykiss (assembly GCF_057628025.1). NCBI lineage: Eukaryota > Metazoa > Chordata > Actinopteri > Salmoniformes > Salmonidae > Oncorhynchus > Oncorhynchus mykiss. Next base: position 97,001,346 of record NC_143026.1, on the reverse strand, counting down.
CGCAGCTACGACCCAAACTGGTACGTAGTAGAGACTACACCACGCAGCTACGACCCAAACTGGTACGTAGTAGAGACCACACCACGCAGCTACGACCCAAACTGGTACGTAGTAGAGACTACACCACGCAGCTACGACCCAAACTGGTACGTAGTAGAGACAACACCACACAGCTACGACCCAAACTGGTACGTAGTAGAGACCACACCACGCAGCTACGACCCAAACTGGTACGTAGTAGAGACCACACCACGCAGCTACGACCCAAACTGGTACGTAGTAGAGACTACACCACGCAGCTACGACCCAAACTGGTACGTAGTAGAGACCACACCACGCAGCTACGACCCAAACTGGTACGTAGTAGAGACCACACCACACAGCTACGACCCAAACTGGTACGTAGTAGAGACAACACCACACAGCTACGACCCAAACTGGTACGTAGTAGAGACCACACCACGCAGCTACGACCCAAACTGGTACGTAGTAGAGACCACACCACGCAGCTACGACCCAAACTGGTACTTAGTAGAGACCACACCACGCAGCTACGACCCAAACTGGTACTTAGTAGAGACCACACCACACAGCTACGTCCCAAACTGGTACGTAGTAGAGACCACACCACGCAGCTACGACCCAAACTGGTACTTAGTAGAGACCACACCACGCAGCTACGACCCAAACTGGTACTTAGTAGAGACCACACCACACAGCTACGACCCAAACTGGTACTTAGTAGAGACCACACCACGCAGCTACGACCCAAACTGGTACTTAGTAGAGACCACACCACGCAGCTACGACCCAAACTGGTACTTAGTAGAGACCACACCACACAGCTACGTCCCAAACTGGTACGTAGTAGAGACCACACCACGCAGCTACGACCCAAACTGGTACGTAGTAGAGACCACACCACGCAGCTACGACCCAAACTGGTACGTAGTAGAGACCACACCACACAGCTACGACCCAAACTGGTACGTAGTAGAGACAACACCACACAGCTACGACCCAAACTGGTACGTAGTAGAGACCACACCACGCAGCTACGACCCAAACTGGTACGTAGTAGAGACAACACCACACAGCTACGACCCAAACTGGTACGTAGTAGAGACCACACCACGCAGCTACGACCCAAACTGGTACGTAGTAGAGACTACACCACGCAGCTACGACCCAAACTGGTACGTAGTAGAGACAACACCACACAGCTACGACCCAAACTGGTACGTAGTAGAGACCACACCACGCAGCTACGACCCAAACTGGTACGTAGTAGAGACTACACCACGCAGCTACGTCCCAAACTGGTACGTAGTAGATACCACACCACGCAGCTACGACCCAAACTGGTACGTAGTAGAGACCACACCACGCAGCTACGACCCAAACTGGTACGTAGTAGAGACCACACCACGCAGCTACGACCCAAACTGGTACGTAGTAGAGACTACACCACGCAGCTACGACCCAAACTGGTACGTAGTAGAGACCACACCACACAGCTACGACCCAAACTGGTACGTAGTAGAGACCACACCACGCAGCTACGACCCAAACTGGTACGTAGTAGAGACAACACCACCCAGCTACAACTGGTACGTAGTAGCACTACCTCTCTGTGGATATGCTACTAGAATACATATAGTTGGAGATATTCCTGATACTAGAATAATGTACTATACATATAGTTGGAGATATTCCTGATACTAGAATAATGTACTATACATATAGTTGGAGATATTCCTGATACTAGAATAATGTACTATACATATAGTTGGAGATATTCCTGATACTAGAATAATGTACTATACATATAGTTTTCTGAGAGTCTTCTGATAAATCAAATCACATTTATTTATATAGCCCTTCTTACATCAGCTGATATCTCAAAGCGCTGTACAGAAACCCAGCCTAAAACCCCAAACAGCAAGCAATGCAGGTGTAGAAGCACGGTGGCTAGGAAAAACTCCCTAGAAAGGCCAAAACCTAGGAAGAAACCTAGAGAGGAACCAGGCTATGAGGGGTGGCCAGTCCTCTTCTGGCTGTGCCGGGTGGAGATTATAACAGAACATGGCCAAGATGTTCAAATGTTCATAGAGGACCAGCATGGTCAAATAATAATTATCACAGTAGTTGTCGAGGGTGCAGCAAGTCAGCACCTCAGGAGTAAATGTCAGTTGGCTTTTCATAGCCGATCATTAAGAGTATCTCTACCGCTCCTCCTGTCTCTAGAGAGTTGAAAACAGCAGGTCTGGGACAGGTAGCACGTCCGGTGAACAGATCAGGGTTCCATAGACGCAGGCAGAACACTATAATAAATGTTGTTTTCTGATACTATAATGTACCATAATGTGGTTTTCTGAGACTCTCCTGATACTGTACATGTGGTTTTAGATTGGCTATAGAACTGTTAAAGTTGTGTATCTAATTTGTCTGTGTTTGATACAGGTGAAGGTGCTTCTGGGTCATCGTGTGGTCCAGGTGGCTTGTGGGAGTAGAGATGCTCAAACGCTAGCCCTGACAGATGAAGGTACTTGCGTGTGTGTATTTGTGTTGTGTTGAATAGATAGCCATGTGTCGTTACACTGCAGTGCTCTGAGCTCTCTTCTTCCCTCCTCAGGTCTGGTGTTCTCCTGGGGCGATGGGGACTTTGGGAAGCTGGGTCGTGGGGGCAGCGAGGGCTGTAATATCCCTCAGAACATTGAGAGGCTGAATGGGCAGGGAGTCTGTCAGATAGAGTGTGGGGCTCAGTTCTCCCTGGCTCTCACCAAGTCTGGAGTGGTCTGGACATGGTAAGATCCAATTTTATTAGTCACAGACACATATTTTGAGGACCTTATTGCTGGTGTAGCGAAATGGTCGTGGACAGCTGAGTAGGATTACGAAACATCCTGAAAACGTAAAAAATCCCTGCTTTTTCATACATCCCAGTTGGAGAATTTCTGGAATCAGCAGTGAATAAGCTTGCTATGCAACTTATTGCTAGCTTCTAATACTACAAATTGCTCCCGAGTGGCGCAGCGGTCTAAGGCACTGCATCTCAGTGCAAGAGGCGTCACTGGTTCGTCCCTGGTTCGTATCCAGGCTGCATCACATCCGGCCGTGAATTGGGACTCCCATAGGGCGGTGCACAATTGGCCCAGCGTTGGCCGGGGTAGGCCGTCATTGTTAATAAGAATTTGTTCTTAACTGACTTGCCTAGTTAAATGTAAAAAATACAATTAAAAAAATTACTGTCCATGGTCCTGGTTGATCCTGGTTGACGTGTCAACAACTATTTGCAAATGATGAGCAGTCATTTGTAGTCACACCAACTAGGCTACAGGGAAGACAGTCAGCAGTTCAAACACCAACTAGGCTACAGGGAAGACAGTCATCAGTTCAAACACCAACTAGGCTACAGGGAAGACAGTCAGCAGTTCACACACCAACTAGGCTACAGGGATGACAGTCAGCAGTTCACACACCAACTAGGCTACAGGGAAGAGAGTCAGCAGTTCACACACCAACTAGGCTACAGGGAAGAGAGTCAGCAGTTCACACACCAACTAGGCTACAGGGAAGACAGTCATCAGTTCACAGACCAACTAGGCTACAGGGATGACAGTCAGCAGTTCACACACCAACTAGGCTACAGGGAAGAGAGTCAGCAGTTCACACACCAACTAGGCTACAGGGAAGACAGTCATCAGTTCACAGACCAACTAGGCTACAGGGAAGACAGTCAGCAGTTCACACACCAACTAGGCTACAGGGAAGACAGTCATCAGTTCACAGACCAACTAGGCTACAGGGATGACAGTCAGCAGTTCACACACCAACTAGTCTACAGGGAAGAGAGTCAGCAGTTCACACACCAACTAGGCTACAGGGAAGACAGTCATCAGTTCACAGACCAACTAGGCTACAGGGAAGACAGTCAGCAGTTTACACACCAACTAGGCTACAGGGAAGACAGTCAGCAGTTCACACACCAACTAGGCTACAGGGAAGAGAGTCAGCAGTTCCCACACCAACTAGGCTACAGGGAAGACAGTCAGCAGTTCACACACCAACTAGGCTACATGGAAGACAGTCAGCAGTTCACACACCAACTAGGCTACAGGGAAGACAGTCAGCAGTTCAAACACCAACTAGGCTACAGGGAAGACAGTCAGCAGTTTACACACCAACTAGGCTACAGGGAAGACAGTCAGCAGTTCACACACCAACTAGGCTACAGGGAAGACAGTCAGCAGTTCCCACACCAACTAGGCTACAGGGAAGAGAGTCAGCAGTTTACACACCAACTAGTCTACAGGGAAGACAGTCAGCAGTTTACACACCAACTAGGCTACAGGGAAGACAGTCAGCAGTTCCCACACCAACTAGGCTACAGGGAAGACAGTCAGCAGTTCACACACCAACTAGGCTACAGGGAAGACAGTCAGCAGTTCACACACCAAGTAGGCTACAGGGAAGACAGTCAGCAGTTCACACACCAACTAGGCTACAGGGAAGACAGTCAGCAGTTTACACACCAACTAGGCTACAGGGAAGACAGTCAGCAGTTCAAACACCAACTAGGCTACAGGGAAGAGAGTCAGCAGTTTACACACCAACTAGTCTACAGGGAAGACAGTCAGCAGTTTACACACCAACTAGGCTACAGGGAAGACAGTCAGCAGTTCCCACACCAACTAGGCTACAGGGAAGACAGTCAGCAGTTCACACACCAACTAGGCTACAGGGAAGACAGTCAGCAGTTCACACACCAACTAGGCTACAGGGAAGACAGTCAGCAGTTCACACACCAACTAGGCTACAGGGAAGACAGTCAGCAGTTCACACACCAACTAGGCTACAGGGAAGACAGTCAGCAGTTCAAACACCAACTAGGCTACAGGGAAGAGAGTCAGCAGTTCACACACCTGTGAGTCAGCACCACACACAAGAATATAAACGCAACAATTTCAAAGATTTTATTGAGTTACTGGGTTGAAATAAATAAATTAGACCCTAATCTATGGATTTCACATGACTGGGAATACAGATATGTATCTGTTGATCACAGATGCCTTAAAAATAATGGGCCTTTGTGCATTCTAATTGCCATCAATAAAATGCAATTGTATTCATTGTCTGCAGCTTATGCCTGCCCATGCCATAACCCCACTGCCACCATGGGGCACTCTGTTCACAACGTTGACATCAACAAACCGCTCGCCCACACGACGCCATACACATGTTCTGAGGCTGTGAGGCCCGTTGGATGTACTGCTACATTCTCGAAAACGACGTTTTAGGCTTATGGTAGAGAAATTAACATGGATTTCTCTGGCAACAGCTTTGGTGGACATTCCTGCAGTCAGCATGACAATTGCACCTTCCCTCAAAACTTGAGACATCTGACGCATTGTGTTGTGTGACAAAACTGCACATTTTAGACCCCTTTTATTGTCCCCAGCACAAGGTGCACCTGTGTAATGATCATGCTGTTTAATCAGCTTCTCGATATGCTACACCTGTCAGGTGGATGGATTATCTTGGCAAAGGAGAAATGCTCACTAACAGGGATGTCAACAAATGTGTACGCAACATTTTAGAGAAATATGTTTTTTGTGCGTTTGTAACATTTCTGCTCATAAAACTTGGGACCAACACTTTACATGTTGTGTTTATATTTTTTGTTCAGTGTAAAATAACGTTTGATCGGTACCAGATAATTCTGTTCTGATTACAGAGATGAATAGCAGAGAAGGATAGGAAGATGTCATAACCTCTACCTCTTCGTCTTAGTTGTTGGGAAAGTGGTCAAAGTAGCTGCTTTGTTTCTAAAAGTGACTTTGTTTACAGTGAATAGAATGTTGGGAGAGATGATGTCACTCTGGAACCTTTTAGAATGCAGAGGAAATCCCATGAAAGTGGATGGAGGACAAAAAGTTTAATCGTTTAAAAAGTAGAAAATATATTCAAAAGTTGTAATTTACACACTTTCAAAGTTCGAAGGGTGTTTTTATCTTAAATGGTGTAAGAGGAGTAACATTGTAAAGAATAATAACAACTATAAATCCAAATGAATTCATACATTATCTCCAGTGTGGCTGCTGTCACAAGCCCCACTACTAAGTGCTGTAGCTTTCGCACATTAACAGCGCAGTCCCCTGAACAAGGGTAGGTGGTTACATTTAAAATCAAATCTTCATTTTTGCAAACTGTTTATGTCCCTCAAACTCTTAATCTGGACCTCAAAGCCAGTGGACACCAGGTGGATGCAATGAATTATCAGGTAGAAGAGAGAAGCAGCGCGGTAGGGCCCTGGTTTATGTGATGTTCTACCCAGGGATAAAGGTGAATAACTGTCTGTTTCTCAACCAGGGGTAAAGGGGACTACTTCCGTCTGGGCCACGGGACAGACGTCCATGTGCGTAAGCCTCAGATGGTGGAGGGGCTGAGGGGGAAGAAGATCATCCACGTGGCCGTGGGGGCGCTGCACTGCCTGGCTGTCACCGAGACCGGACAGGTGGGTACTGGCCTCCACGCCTCCGAGCTGTTCACAGGCTAGTTGTCAAGACACCAGGCTAGGCCTCTTCCACATCAGACACCAGGCTAGGCCTCTTCCACATCAGACACCAGGCTAGGCCTCTTCCACATCAGACACCAGGCTAGGCCTCCTCCACATCAGACACCAGGCTAGGCCTCTTCCACATCAGACACCAGGCTAGGCCTCTTCCACATCAGACACCAGGCTAGGCCTCCTCCACATCAGACACCAGGCAAACATGTCTGAAAAACTGTTTTTGCTTTGTCGTTATGGGGTATTGGGTGTAGATTGAGGGGGGAAAACTATTTAAACAATTTTAAAATAAGGCTGTAACGTAACAAAATGTGGAGAAAGTCAAGGGGTCTGAATACTTTCCGAATGCACTGTACCACCCATATTTATGTTTATTTATTTTCTCTTTTGTACTCTAACTATTTGCACGTTGTTACAACACTGAATATAGACATTAGGAATATTATTTTGGGACTTTTGTGAGTAATGTTTACTGTTCAATTTTTATTGTACATTTTACTTGCTTTGGTAATGTAAACATATGTTTCATATGCCAATAAAGCCCTTTGAATTGAATTGAGAGAGAGATGTTTTAAGGAGAGAAAGAGCTGACCTTAATGTCTTTGAGTTAGGGTTCTTAGAAGGAGAGGCTGAATTTCAAACAGAACACTTGGAGCACTCGGTATGCACATTCCTGAGTCTGTCCTGAGCTCACTGGCATGGGAAACTCTGATGGCCCAGAATAGTTGATAAAATGTTTCAAGTTTACTACCGCAAGCTTCGGGGGCGGACCCGGTTGATAGTTGATACAATGTTTCAAGTTTACTACCGCAAGCTTCGGGGGCGGGACCCGGTTGATAGTTGATACAATGTTTCAAGTTTGTTGTAGAGAGATGAATGCGATTAGAATTATTATAAATTAAATTAAGCTGTTCCATGAAAATGTGCATATGTAAATCATAACAGCGGTAGAAATTATCAATCAACTTTCATTCCACGTTAAACAGGTTGCCGACTCCTGGTGGAGATTATTACCGGCAACTTCACGAGCGTAACGTCTGAATCTGCGGGAGGAGGATTAATCCACACGTTTCTTCTGGTTATCTTGATCTCTGGCTCCCTCTTGAGTCATTAGTTGTCTTAAATATTTAATCAAACTGTCCACTTAAAGCATCAGACAAGCTCAGTGCAAATTGTTTTATTAAATATATAATGTGTGTCTATATATGGAAAAATACCCGTTTAGGAATTGAGGAAGAACAGACAACTCTCAGTCGGGGACAGCCCCAATATACTTGTACATATCTGGTGCAGTAGAGTAGGCATGTTGTTTTGTTCCTCTATCACAGTACGCGGCGGTGTCTGCCTACATGCTACAAGACACGTCGCGGGAGACGATGCTCGGAAATGGATCTAGAATTTTTGAACATTGATAAGTGGCAGGCAGTTAGGACGTCTTATTGTCTCAATGTTAATTTTGACCGAAACACTTGCAGACTCGAGTGAACTTCTGAACACGTCAGCAAGCGGATAAAGGGCTAAGTGTTCGGTTTCACATTCAGCTATAGAGATGTGAGAGAGGGAGACAGAGGTGTGTTAGTATCTGTAAGTGTATCTGTACTGTTCCACCAGGTGTTTGCGTGGGGGGACAACGACCATGGCCAGCAGGGTAACGGGACCACCACGGTGAACAGGAAGCCCACCCTGGTTCAGGGTCTAGAGGGACAGAAGATCACCCGTGTTGCCTGTGGCTCCTCCCACAGCGTCGCCTGGACCACCGTAGATGTCACCACCCCCTCTGTCCACGAGCCTGTCCTCTTCCAGACCGCCAGGGACTCTCTAGGGGCATCATACTTAGGTAACCTAACCCTAACCTCCTGTACAGCTAGTAACCCTAACCCTCCTCATACCTAGGTTACCTAACCTCTCTACAGCTAGTAACCCTAACCCTCCTCATACCTAGGTTACCTAACCTCCTGTACAGCTAGTAACCCTAACCCTCCTCGTACCTAGGTTACCTAACCTCTCTACAGCTAGTAACCCAAACCCTCCTCATACCTAGGTTACCTAACCCTCCTCATACCTAGGTTACCTAACCTCTCTACAGCTAGTAACCCTAACCCTCCTCATACCTAGGTTACCTAACATCTCTACAGCTAGTAACCCGAACACTAACCCTCTGCATACCTAGGTAACTGTATAACAGTATAATTTAATATACTTTTAAAGAAGACTTATAGCATGAAAAACACGTGGAATGTAGTAGGTGATGTGTCAATTAAATAATGTCTTTTTAAATTCCAGCACAAACATATCAATATGTATTTAATCTTTATTTAACCAGGCAGGTCAGTTAAGAACATATTCTTATTTTCAATGACGGCCTAGGAACAGTGGGTTAACTGCCTTGTTCAGGGGCAGAATGACAGATTTGTACCTTGTCAGCTCGGGGATATGAACTTGCAACCTTGCGGTTACTACAATGCTCTAACCACTAGGCTACCCTGCCGCCCCAATGATATGCTTCAGAAAAAATACTATACAAAATAATAACCCCCACGAATAATATAATTTCAATGTATTATTTTAACAAACACACACAAATATTCCATAAACATCACAATGACCCAATAACCTTATTTAACGTTTTGTTTTGGTTGAGTTCAAATTCAGTTTAGGCTATATTAGCCCATTGGGATGCGCCTAACCAGGAAATGATTCGTCCCGTCTTTTCCCATTTCGATTCCCATTCGTTTATTCAGTTCAAGTTCAGTTCATAGTCGTTTGACATTCAAATTACATTTCCCCCCCATAAAATAAACATTAAGCCGCCAGTGGATGATCTCTAGAAACAGTAAGGAGAAAAGGATGGATCTCACAGGAGATCGGAGCGCGCGTCCGTGTTCATTAAACATGTTCCGCGATCCCTTTTGTAAATCCACAACAAGGAAATAATCTGACAGGCCAGGAACACGATCGCAGTGCCAACAGGAAATCCAAACCACGGACTGCGCTCAGCAGGCGGGGAGTTTTCTTCTCGCGATTTGAATCTGATGCCGCTGAGGTTTATCGGTGTCTTCCAATCGCAGGTAGGCTATAGCAAAACACTCCTCTCTGGATGACCACCAAGCAACCTCAGAGATGCGAAGAAGAGTCTTCCTCCATCCAAGATGGCCGCCCAGTGGAAGTTCATGAAAGTAATCTAGAAAACAGCCCGTAAAGGCCCTTGGCTACCACAAGTTGATATGTATTGCCTTTTCATTCAACAGGGATCCTCCTGTACAGGATTCCTTGGAGTACTTTGAGTCCAATTTGACCTGGATGCTCACTGGAAGCTTCTTTGTTCTACCTAAGGTCACTGACCTCTTGGTCCTGAGCTTCAGCAATCTCAGCGAGAGAGGTGGGAAGGATAGAAAGACTGTGAGTGGTGGTGACAGCAATGCTACTTGGCTTGCTGATGGAGCCACTGCTCTGGACAGAAAATCAGGAACAATGTTTCTGATGGCCTTTCCGGTAACATAACCCTCGTACCGTGGTAATCTATCTCTCAGTACAGGAGCTACAACTGGTAGTAGATTCAGGGCTTTGAGTCAAGAGTCTAGATGGGGCTGGGAGTAGAGGTTACAAACCCCCTAACTACAAATTCATGGATTAGGATAGGACTCAGGTCTGGCTTGGATTAGGGTTAGGATAGGAATCAGGTCTGACTTGGATTAGGGTTAGGATAGGACTCAGGTCTGGCTTGGGTTAGGATAGGACTCCGGTCTGGCTCGGCTTGGGTTAGGATAGGACTCAGGTTTGGCTTGGGTTAGGATAGGACTCAGTTCTGGCCTGGATTGGGTTAGGATAGGACTCAGGTCTGGCTTGGGTTAGGATAGGACTCAGGTCTGGCTTGGGTTAGGATAGGACTCAGGTCTGGCTTGGGTTAGGATAGGACTCAGGTCTGGCTTGAGTTAGGATAGGACTCAGGTCTGGCTTGGGTTAGGATAGGACTCAGGTCTGGCTTGAGTTAGGATAGGACTCAGGTCTGGCTTGGGTTAGGATAGGACTCAGGTCTGGCTTGGATTAGGATAGGACTCAGGTCTGGCTTGGGTTAGGGTTAGGATAGGACTCAGGTCTGGCTTGGATTAGGGTTAGGATAGGACTCGGGTCTGGCTTGGGTTAGGATAGGACTCAGGTCTGGCTTGGGTTAGGATAGGACTCAGGTCTGGCTTGGGTTAGGATAGGACTCAGGTCTGGCTTGAGTTAGGATAGGACTCAGGTCTGGCTTGGGTTAGGATAGGACTCAGGTCTGGCTTGGGTTAGGATAGGACTCAGGTCTGGCTTGGGTTAGGATAGGACTCAGATCTGGCTTGGGTTAGGATAGGACTCAGGTCTGGCTTGGGTTAGGATAGGACTCGGGTCTGGCTTGGATTAGGGTTAGGATAGGACTCAGGTCTGGCTTGGGTTAGGATAGGACTCAGGTCTGGCTTGGGTTAGGATAGGACTCAGGTCTGGCTTGGGTTAGGATAGGACTCAGGTCTGGCTTGAGTTAGGATAGGACTCAGGTCTGGCTTGGGTTAGGATAGGACTCAGGTCTGGCTTGGATTAGGGTTAGGATAGGACTCAGGTCTGGCTTGGGTTAGGATAGGACTCAGGTCTGGCTTGGGTTAGGATAGGACTCAGATCTGGCTTGGGTTAGGATAGGACTCAGGTCTGGCTTGGATTAGGGTTAGGATAGGACTCAGGTCTGGCTTGGGTTAGGATCGGACTCAGGTCTGGCTTGGATTAGGGTTAGGATCGGACTCAGGTCTGGCTTGGATTAGGGTTAGGATCGGACTCAGGTCTGGCTTGGATTAGGGTTAGGATCGGACTCAGGTCTGGCTTGGGTTAGGATAGGACTCAGGTCTGGCTGTGATTAGGGTTAGGATCGGACTCAGGTCTGGCTTGGATTAGGATCGGACTCAGGTCTGGCTTGGGTTAGGATAGGACTCAGGTCTGGCTTGGGTTAGGGTTAGGATAGGACTCAGGTCTGGCTTGGGTTAGGATAGGACTCAGGTCTGGCTTGGGTTAGGATAGGACTCAGGTCTGGCTTGGATTAGGGTTAGGATAGGACTCAGGTCTGGCTTGGGTTAGGATAGGACTCAGGTCTGGCTTGGGTTAGGATAGGACTCAGATCTGGCTTGAGTTAGGATAGGACTCAGGTCTGGCTTGGGTTAGGATAGGACTCAGGTCTGGCTTGGGTTAGGATAGGACTCAGGTCTGGCTTGGATTAGGGTTAGGATAGGACTCAGGTCTGGCTTGGGTTAGGATAGGACTCAGGTCTGGCTTGGATTAGGGTTAGGATCGGACTCAGGTCTGGCTTGGATTAGGGTTAGGATCGGACTCATGTCTGGCTTGGATTAGGGTTAGGATCGGACTCAGGTCTGGCTTGGGTTAGGATAGGACTCAGGTCTGGCTTGGATTAGGGTTAGGATCGGACTCAGGTCTGGCTTGGATTAGGATCGGACTCAGGTCTGGCTTGGGTTAGGGTTAGGATAGGACTCAGGTCTGGCTTGGATTAGGGTTAGGATAGGACTCAGGTCTGGCTTGGATTAGGGTTAGGATAGGACTCAGGTCTGGCTTGGATTAGGGTTAGGATAGGACTCAGGTCTGGCTTGGATTAGGGTTAGGATAGGAATCAGGTCTGACTTGGATTAGGGTTAGGATAGGACTCAGGTCTGGCTTGGGTTAGGATAGGACTCCGGTCTGGCTCGGCTTGGGTTAGGATAGGACTCAGGTTTGGCTTGGGTTAGGATAGGACTCAGTTCTGGCCTGGATTGGGTTAGGATAGGACTCAGGTCTGGCTTGGGTTAGGATAGGACTCAGGTCTGGCTTGGGTTAGGATAGGACTCAGGTCTGGCTTGGGTTAGGATAGGACTCAGGTCTGGCTTGAGTTAGGATAGGACTCAGGTCTGGCTTGGGTTAGGATAGGACTCAGGTCTGGCTTGAGTTAGGATAGGACTCAGGTCTGGCTTGGGTTAGGATAGGACTCAGGTCTGGCTTGGATTAGGATAGGACTCAGGTCTGGCTTGGGTTAGGGTTAGGATAGGACTCAGGTCTGGCTTGGATTAGGGTTAGGATAGGACTCGGGTCTGGCTTGGGTTAGGATAGGACTCAGGTCTGGCTTGGGTTAGGATAGGACTCAGGTCTGGCTTGGGTTAGGATAGGACTCAGGTCTGGCTTGAGTTAGGATAGGACTCAGGTCTGGCTTGGGTTAGGATAGGACTCAGGTCTGGCTTGGGTTAGGATAGGACTCAGGTCTGGCTTGGGTTAGGATAGGACTCAGATCTGGCTTGGGTTAGGATAGGACTCAGGTCTGGCTTGGGTTAGGATAGGACTCGGGTCTGGCTTGGATTAGGGTTAGGATAGGACTCAGGTCTGGCTTGGGTTAGGATAGGACTCAGGTCTGGCTTGGGTTAGGATAGGACTCAGGTCTGGCTTGGGTTAGGATAGGACTCAGGTCTGGCTTGAGTTAGGATAGGACTCAGGTCTGGCTTGGGTTAGGATAGGACTCAGGTCTGGCTTGGATTAGGGTTAGGATAGGACTCAGGTCTGGCTTGGGTTAGGATAGGACTCAGGTCTGGCTTGGGTTAGGATAGGACTCAGATCTGGCTTGGGTTAGGATAGGACTCAGGTCTGGCTTGGATTAGGGTTAGGATAGGACTCAGGTCTGGCTTGGGTTAGGATCGGACTCAGGTCTGGCTTGGATTAGGGTTAGGATCGGACTCAGGTCTGGCTTGGATTAGGGTTAGGATCGGACTCAGGTCTGGCTTGGATTAGGGTTAGGATCGGACTCAGGTCTGGCTTGGGTTAGGATAGGACTCAGGTCTGGCTGTGATTAGGGTTAGGATCGGACTCAGGTCTGGCTTGGATTAGGATCGGACTCAGGTCTGGCTTGGGTTAGGATAGGACTCAGGTCTGGCTTGGGTTAGGGTTAGGATAGGACTCAGGTCTGGCTTGGGTTAGGATAGGACTCAGGTCTGGCTTGGGTTAGGATAGGACTCAGGTCTGGCTTGGATTAGGGTTAGGATAGGACTCAGGTCTGGCTTGGGTTAGGATAGGACTCAGGTCTGGCTTGGGTTAGGATAGGACTCAGATCTGGCTTGAGTTAGGATAGGACTCAGGTCTGGCTTGGGTTAGGATAGGACTCAGGTCTGGCTTGGGTTAGGATAGGACTCAGGTCTGGCTTGGATTAGGGTTAGGATAGGACTCAGGTCTGGCTTGGGTTAGGATAGGACTCAGGTCTGGCTTGGATTAGGGTTAGGATCGGACTCAGGTCTGGCTTGGATTAGGGTTAGGATCGGACTCATGTCTGGCTTGGATTAGGGTTAGGATCGGACTCAGGTCTGGCTTGGGTTAGGATAGGACTCAGGTCTGGCTTGGATTAGGGTTAGGATCGGACTCAGGTCTGGCTTGGATTAGGATCGGACTCAGGTCTGGCTTGGGTTAGGGTTAGGATAGGACTCAGGTCTGGCTTGGATTAGGGTTAGGATAGGACTCAGGTCTGGCTTGGATTAGGGTTAGGATAGGACTCAGGTCTGGCTTGGATTAGGGTTAGGATAGGACTCAGGTCTGGCTTGGATTAGGGTTAGGATAGGACTCAGGTCTGGCTTGGGTTAGGATAGGACTCAGGTCTGGCTTGGATTAGGGTTAGGATAGGACTCAGGTCTGGCTTGGATTAGGGTTAGGATAGGACTCAGGTCTGGCTTGGATTAGGGTTAGGATAGGACTCAGGTCTGGCTTGGGTTAGGATAGGACTCAGGTCTGGCTTGGATTAGGGTTAGGATCGGACTCAGGTCTGGCTTGGATTAGGGTTAGGATAGGACTCAGGTCTGGCTTGGGTTAGGATAGGACTCAGGTCTGGCTTGGGTTAGGGTTATAGACAAAGACTCGGAATGAGGCTGGGGTTTGGTGAAATACCACTTTTTGCGTCAAGTGATGAATATTAAATATTGAGTTTTTTTTGTATGTGTGTCCTGTGTATTCCAGGCGTCCAGTCAGACAGTGACTCCTCGGCGGTGAACAATAAGATGAGTGGCCACAGTAATGGAGTTAGACCCAACCGCCCCTCTCTTGCTAAAATACTACTGTCTCTGGATGGGAACCAGGCCAAGCAACAGGCCCTGTCCCATGTCCTCTCAGCCCTACAGATCATGTATGCCAGGTAAGACTCCTCTCAGCCCTACAGATCATGTATACCAGGTCAGACTCCTGATTGGTGCCCTAATTTAATGTGTGTTGTATTGGTGATGTCAGGGATGCTGTTATTGGTGCCCTGATTTAATGTGTGTTGTATTGGTGATGTCAGGGATGCTGTGATTGGTGCCCTGATTTAATGTGTTGTATTGGTGATGTCAGGGATGCTGTGGTTGGTGCCCTGATGCCAGCTTGTATGATGGTCCCCATGGAGTGCCCCCCCCCTGACTCCTCCTCAGCATCCAGCCCCTCTGAGTCAGAGGGACCCCCTGTTCCCACAGAGGTGGAGGAGAGGGTCAGCCCTAACCCCTGGCAGACAGACAAGAATGGAGAGGTGAGGAACACTAACCCCTAGTCCCCAACCCCTAGTCCCTACCCCCTAGTCCCTATCCCCTTGTCCCTACCCCCTAGTCCCTAACCCCTGACAGACAGACAAGAATGGAGAGAAGAGGAACCCTTGCCTCTACTGCCTAGCACCGACCCACTACTCCCTAGCCCCGACCCACTACTCTCTACTCCCGAGCCCCGACTCCCGAGCCCCGACTCCCGAGCCCCGACTCCCGAGCCCCGACTCCCTAGCCCCAACCCACTACTATCTACTCTCTACTCCCGAGTCCCGCCTCCCTAGCCCCGCCTCCCTAGCCCCGCCTCCCTAGCCCCGACTCCCTAGCCCCGACTCCCTAGTCCCGACTCCCGAGCCCCGACTCCCTAGCCCCGACCCACTAGTCCCTAGTCCCGACTCCCTAGCCCCGACCCACTATTCCCAAGCCCCGACTCCCAAGCCCCGACTCCCTAGCCCCGACCCACTACTCTCTACTCCCTAGCCCCGACCCACTACTCTCGACTCCCCAGCCCCGACTCCCGAACCCCGACTCCCTAGCCCCAACCCACTACTATCTACTCTCTACTCCCTAGCCCCGCCTCCCTAGCCCCGCCTCCCTAGTCCCGACTCCCTAGTCCTGACTCCCGAGCCCCGACTCCCTAGCCCCGACCCACTACTCCCAAGCCCCGACTCCCTAGCCCCGACTCCCTAGCCCCGACCCACTACTCTCTACTCCCTAGCCCCGACCCACTACTCTCTACTCCCTAGCCCCGACTCCCTAGCCCCGACTCCCTAGTCCCAAGCCCCGACTCCCAAGCCCCGACTTCCAAGCCCCGACTCCCTAGCCCTGACCCACTACTCTCTACTCCCTAGCCCCGCCTCCCTAGCCCCGACTCCCTAGCCCCGACCCACTAGTCCCTAGCCCCGACTCCCTAGCTCCGACTCCCTAGTCCCAACTCCCTGGCCCCGACTCCCTATCCCCGACTCCCTATCCCCGACTCCCTATCCCCGACTCCCTAGTCCCGACTCCCTAGTCCCGACTCCCTAGTCCCGACTCCCTAGTCCCGACTCCCTAGCCCCGACTCCCTATCCCCAACTCCCTAGCCCCGACTCCCTAGCCCCGAACCCCGACTCCCTAGCCCCGACCCACTACTCTCTACTCCCTAGCCCCAACTCCCTAACGCCTACTCCCTATCCCCGATCCACTACTCCCTAGCCCCGACTCCCTAGCCCCGACTCCCTAGCCCCGACTCCCTAGCCCCGACTCCCTAGCCCCGAACCCCGACTCCCTAGCCCCGACCCACTACTCTCTACTCCCTAGCCCCGACCCACAACTCTCTACTCCCTAGCCCCGACTCCCTAGCCCTAGCCCTGACCCACTACTATCTACTCCCTAGCCCCGCCTCCCTAGCCCCGACTCCCTAGCCCCGACCCACTAGTCCCTAGTCCCGACTCCCTAGCTCCGACTCCCTAGTCCCGACTCCCTGGACCCGACTCCCTAGCCCCGACTCCCTACTGCCTAGCCCCGACTCCCTAACCCCGACTCCCTATCCCCGACTCCCTACTCCCTAGCCCCTACTCCCTATCCCCGACCCACTACTCTCTACTCCCTAGCCCCGACTCCCTAACGCCTACTCCCTATCCCCGATCCACTACTCCCTAGCCCCGACTCCCTAGCCCCGACTCCCTATCCCCGAACCCCGACTCCCTAGCCCCGACCCACTACTCTCTACTCCCTAGCCCCGAACCCCGACTCACTAGTCCCGACTCCCTAGTCCCGACTCCCTAGTCCCGACTCCCTAGTCCCGACTCCCTAGTCCCGACCCAGTAGTCCCTAGTCCCGACCCCCGACTCCCTAGTCCCGACCCAGTAGTCCCTAGCCCCGACTCCCTAGCCCCTAACCCCTTACTCCCTAGCCCCGACTCCCTAGTCCCTAGCCCCTTACTCCCTAGCCCCGACTCCCTAGCCCCGACTCCCTAGCCCCGACTCCCTAGTCCCGACTCCCTAGTCCCTAACTCCTTACTCCCTAGCCCCTAACCCCCTACTCCCTAGTCCCGACTCCCTAGCCCCGACCCACTAGTCCCTAACCCCTACCCCCTAACACCTATCCCCTTTCCCAGGAGTTCCTAAAACTTTTTTTGGACTGCCGCTAGCCTAGCCGCTGGCCTCTGACCAGTAACTTCAGGAGCATAACAACAGCACCTGCGAAGGCCAGTGGCAGAAGGAGGAGGCGGGTCAGGAACAGGTTTATTTCTTCTGGTTAGGCTATCTTGATCTCTGTATCCCTCTTTAGTAATTTGCGTGTCTTCATTTTTAATCTCAGTGCTTAAAGAATCAGACCAGCTCAGTACATACAGGATAGTTGATTTATTAACACATAGGGTGCGTCTCTACATGAAAAAATACACGTAAAAAGAACATTGGACTCTCGGTCGACCAAGATGTTTCTTAGTACTAGTCCTCGGTTGCAACACCGAGTTCCAAACTGTCTCTGGAGGCAACGTCGGTACAAGAACTGTTTGTCGGGAGCTTCATGAAGTGGAAACGCTGTCTCTGGTGTGATGAATCACGCTTTACCATCTGGCAGTCCGACTGATGAATCTGGGTTTGGCGGATGCCAGGAGAACGCTACCTTCATAATGCCAATTGTAAAGTTTGGTGGGTGAGGAATAATGATTTGCGGATGTTTTTCATGGTTCGGCCTCTTAGTTCCAGTGAAGGGAAATCTTAACGCTACAGTTTACAATGACATTCTAGACAATTCTGTGCTTCCAACTTTGTGGCAACAGTTTGGGGAAGGCCCGTTCCTGTTTCAGAATGACTGGTTTGTCATGATCGGTGTGGAAGAGCTTGACTGGCCTGCACAGAGCCCTGACCTCAACCCCATCGAACACCTTTGGGATGAATTGGAACTCCGACAGTGAGCCAGGCCTTATCACCCCCAACATCAGTACCCGACCTCACCAATGCTCTTATGGCTGAATGGAAGCAAGTCCCCTCAGAAATGTTCCAACATCTAGTGGAAAGCCTTCCCAGAAGAGTGGAGGCTGTTATAGCAGCAATGTTCCAACATCTAGTGGAAAGCCTTCCCAGAAGACTGGAGGCTGTTATAGTAGCAATGTTCCAACATCTAGTGGAAAGCCTTCCCAGAAGAGTGGAGGCTGTTATAGCAGCAATGTTCCAACATCTAGTGGAAATCCTTCCCAGGAGAGTGGAGGCTGTTATAGCAGTAAAGGGGGAACCAATTCCATATTAATTAATACCATGATTTTGGAATGAAATGGTCAACTTTTGGTCATATAGTGTATTATGTGACTTGTTAAACACATTTTTACTCCTGAACTTATTTAGGCTTTTACAAAGGGGTTGAATATTTATTGACTTCAACATTTCATTTTTAATTATTTGTTTATTTTTTTTTAATTTCAGCGTTTCTCTCGCGACCCCATTTTCAAATCGTCGACCCACCACATTGTGTCGCGACCCCTAGTTTGGAGTCCCTACCCCTTAACTTCAAACCCCGGGGACTTTATTTATCCCCAATGTAGAATACCTCAGAGGATTGGCTCGTTAAGAAGACCTCAGAGGATTGGCTCGTTAAGAAGACCTCAGAGGATTGGATGGCTGATTAGATACATCTGCTCTTTGTTCTATCACCAGGTGACCTCCTCCGAGGATGCTGTCACCCCCTCGTCAGCTGTGACCCCGTCTACTGCTGCTTCCTCTCGACCTTTCATCCCGGTCACGGACGACCCCGGAGCCGCTAGCATCATCGCAGAGACCATGACCAAAACTAAAGAGGTGAGCTCTACCCCCCCCCCTCTCCCCTCCCAGTGACTGGCCCACCTCTCTCTAACCCTGGTTAGATGATGCTGTTAGAGGTCTCATCTTCTTGTCTTTACGGTACGATGAGTGTTTGGTTCCGTCAGTAATGGAACCTATAACCCTAGCGGTGCTATCAGTAAATGTTATTCTTGTGGTTCTCTTCCAGGACTCAGAGTGTCAGAATAAGACCGGGGCTCCAGAACCTCAGTACCTGGACGAGTTCACCAGTCTGCTGGTACCTGATGATACCAGGGTGATGGTGGACCTGCTGAAGCTGGCGGTGTCTGTTCGCTCTGGGGAGAAGGGCAAGGAGGTGCTGTCTGCTGTGCTGTCTGGGATGGGGACTGCCTACCCACAGGTAGAGTACACGAATGCATAGTAGGCACGGCAGGACGCGCGCGCGCACACACACACACACACACACACACAGATACGGACTAGAGCTGGGACGATAAACCGAAAATTACTTACATCGGTCATTTTCTGTGATTTTGCTACACAATGTTCATGTAGCTTGTTTTAAAACTGTTATTTGGTCGACAGTATTATATACATTATGTTGATTCCTGCTATGTAAGTATCTGCCTGTCCCTGTTTGGCAGTCGGCTAATCTCCCCACTGACATGGAGTAGAGATGTTCCTGACTCACTTCCTGTCCCCACTGTGACATGGAGTAGAGATGTTCCTGACTCACTTCCTGTCCCCACTGTGACATGGAGTAGAGATGTTCCTGACTCACTTTCTGCCCCCACTGTGACATGGAGTAGAGATGTTCCTGACTCACTTCCTGTCCCCACTGTGACATGGAGTAGAGATGTTCCTGACTCACTTCCTGTCCCCACTGTGACATGGAGTAGAGATGTTCCTGACTCACTTCCTGTCCCCACTGTGACATGGAGTAGAGATGTTCCTGACTCACTTCCTGTCCCCACTGTGACATGGAGTAGAGATGTTCCTGACTCACTTCCTGTCCCCACTGTGACATGGAGTAGAGATGTTCCTGACTCACTTCCTGTCCCCACTGTGACATGGAGTAGAGATGTTCCTGACTCACTTCCTGTCCCCACTGTGACATGGAGTAGAGATGTTCCTGACTCACTTTCTGTCCCCACTGTGACATGGAGTAGAGATGTTCCTGACTCACTTCCTGCCCCCACTGTGGCATGGAGTAGAGATGTTCCTGACTCACTTCCTGTCCCCACTGTGACATGGAGTAGAGATGTTCCTGACTCACTTCCTGTCCCCACTGTGGCATGGAGTAGAGATGTTCCTGACTCACTTCCTGTCCCCACTGTGACATGGAGTAGAGATGTTCCTGACTCACTTCCTGTCCCCACTGTGGCATGGAGTAGAGATGTTCCTGACTCACTTTCTGCCCCCACTGTGACATGGAGTAGAGATGTTCCTGACTCACTTCCTGTCCCCACTGTGACATGGAGTAGAGATGTTCCTGACTCACTTCCTGTCCCCACTGTGACATGGAGTAGAGATGTTCCTGACTCACTTCCTGTCCCCACTGTGACATGGAGTAGAGATGTTCCTGACTCACTTCCTGTCCCCACTGTGACATGGAGTAGAGATGTTCCTGACTCACTTCCTGTCCCCACTGTGACATGGAGTAGAGATGTTCCTGACTCATTTTCTGCCCCCACTGTGACATGGAGTAGAGATGTTCCTGACTCACTTCCTGTCCCCACTGTGACATGGAGTAGAGATGTTCCTGACTCACTTCCTGTCCCCACTGTGACATGGAGTAGAGATGTTCCTGACTCACTTCCTGTCCCCACTGTGACATGGAGTAGAGATGTTCCTGACTCACTTCCTGTCCCCACTGTGACATGGAGTAGAGATGTTCCTGACTCACTTCCTGTCCCCACTGTGACATGGAGTAGAGATGTTCCTGACTCACTTTCTGCCCCCACTGTGACATGGAGTAGAGATGTTCCTGACTCACTTCCTGTCCCCACTGTGACATGGAGTAGAGATGTTCCTGACTCACTTCCTGTCCCCACTGTGACATGGAGTAGAGATGTTCCTGACTCACTTCCTGTCCCCACTGTGACATGGAGTAGAGATGTTCCTGACTCACTTTCTGCCCCCACTGTGACATGGAGTAGAGATGTTCCTGACTCACTTCCTGTCCCCACTGTGACATGGAGTAGAGATGTTCCTGACTCACTTCCTGTCCCCACTGTGACATGGAGTAGAGATGTTCCTGACTCACTTCCTGTCCCCACTGTGACATGGAGTAGAGATGTTCCTGACTCACTTCCTGTCCCCACTGTGACATGGAGTAGAGATGTTCCTGACTCACTTCCTGTCCCCACTGTGACATGGAGTAGAGATGTTCCTGACTCACTTCCTGTCCCCACTGTGACATGGAGTAGAGATGTTCCTGACTCACTTCCTGTCCCCACTGTGACATGGAGTAGAGATGTTCCTGACTCACTTTCTGTCCCCACTGTGACATGGAGTAGAGATGTTCCTGACTCACTTCCTGCCCCCACTGTGGCATGGAGTAGAGATGTTCCTGACTCACTTCCTGTCCCCACTGTGACATGGAGTAGAGATGTTCCTGACTCACTTCCTGTCCCCACTGTGGCATGGAGTAGAGATGTTCCTGACTCACTTTCTGCCCCCACTGTGACATGGAGTAGAGATGTTCCTGACTCACTTCCTGTCCCCACTGTGACATGGAGTAGAGATGTTCCTGACTCACTTCCTGTCCCCACTGTGACATGGAGTAGAGATGTTCCTGACTCACTTCCTGTCCCCACTGTGACATGGAGTAGAGATGTTCCTGACTCACTTCCTGTCCCCACTGTGACATGGAGTAGAGATGTTCCTGACTCACTTCCTGTCCCCACTGTGACATGGAGTAGAGATGTTCCTGACTCATTTTCTGCCCCCACTGTGACATGGAGTAGAGATGTTCCTGACTCACTTCCTGTCCCCACTGTGACATGGAGTAGAGATGTTCCTGACTCACTTCCTGTCCCCACTGTGACATGGAGTAGAGATGTTCCTGACTCACTTCCTGTCCCCACTGTGACATGGAGTAGAGATGTTCCTGACTCACTTCCTGTCCCCACTGTGACATGGAGTAGAGATGTTCCTGACTCACTTCCTGTCCCCACTGTGACATGGAGTAGAGATGTTCCTGACTCACTTTCTGCCCCCACTGTGACATGGAGTAGAGATGTTCCTGACTCACTTCCTGTCCCCACTGTGACATGGAGTAGAGATGTTCCTGACTCACTTCCTGTCCCCACTGTGACATGGAGTAGAGATGTTCCTGACTCACTTCCTGCCCCCACTGTGACATGGAGTAGAGATGTTCCTGACTCACTTCCTGTCCCCACTGTGACATGGAGTAGAGATGTTCCTGACTCACTTCCTGTCCCCACTGTGACATGGAGTAGAGATGTTCCTGACTCACTTCCTGTCCCCACTGTGACATGGAGTAGAGATGTTCCTGACTCACTTCCTGTCCCCACTGTGACATGGAGTAGAGATGTTCCTGACTCACTTCCTGTCCCCACTGTGACATGGAGTAGAGATGTTCCTGACTCACTTCCTGTCCCCACTGTGACATGGAGTAGAGATGTTCCTGACTCACTTCCTGTCCCCACTGTGACATGGAGTAGAGATGTTCCTGACTCACTTTCTGTCCCCACTGTGACATGGAGTAGAGATGTTCCTGACTCACTTCCTGCCCCCACTGTGACATGGAGTAGAGATGTTCCTGACTCACTTCCTGTCCCCACTGTGACATGGAGTAGAGATGTTCCTGACTCACTTCCTGTCCCCACTGTGACATGGAGTAGAGATGTTCCTGACTCACTTCCTGCCCCCACTGTGGCATGGAGTAGAGATGTTCCTGACTCACTTCCTGTCCCCACTGTGACATGGAGTAGAGATGTTCCTGACTCACTTCCTGTCCCCACTGTGGCATGGAGTAGAGATGTTCCTGACTCACTTTCTGCCCCCACTGTGACATGGAGTAGAGATGTTCCTGACTCACTTCCTGTCCCCACTGTGACATGGAGTAGAGATGTTCCTGACTCACTTCCTGTCCCCACTGTGACATGGAGTAGAGATGTTCCTGACTCACTTCCTGTCCCCACTGTGACATGGAGTAGAGATGTTCCTGACTCACTTCCTGTCCCCACTGTGACATGGAGTAGAGATGTTCCTGACTCACTTCCTGTCCCCACTGTGACATGGAGTAGAGATGTTCCTGACTCATTTTCTGCCCCCACTGTGACATGGAGTAGAGATGTTCCTGACTCACTTCCTGTCCCCACTGTGACATGGAGTAGAGATGTTCCTGACTCACTTCCTGTCCCCACTGTGACATGGAGTAGAGATGTTCCTGACTCACTTCCTGTCCCCACTGTGACATGGAGTAGAGATGTTCCTGACTCACTTCCTGTCCCCACTGTGACATGGAGTAGAGATGTTCCTGACTCACTTCCTGTCCCCACTGTGACATGGAGTAGAGATGTTCCTGACTCACTTTCTGCCCCCACTGTGACATGGAGTAGAGATGTTCCTGACTCACTTCCTGTCCCCACTGTGACATGGAGTAGAGATGTTCCTGACTCACTTCCTGTCCCCACTGTGACATGGAGTAGAGATGTTCCTGACTCACTTCCTGCCCCCACTGTGACATGGAGTAGAGATGTTCCTGACTCACTTCCTGTCCCCACTGTGACATGGAGTAGAGATGTTCCTGACTCACTTCCTGTCCCCACTGTGACATGGAGTAGAGATGTTCCTGACTCACTTCCTGTCCCCACTGTGACATGGAGTAGAGATGTTCCTGACTCACTTCCTGTCCCCACTGTGACATGGAGTAGAGATGTTCCTGACTCACTTCCTGTCCCCACTGTGACATGGAGTAGAGATGTTCCTGACTCACTTCCTGTCCCCACTGTGACATGGAGTAGAGATGTTCCTGACTCACTTCCTGTCCCCACTGTGACATGGAGTAGAGATGTTCCTGACTCACTTTCTGTCCCCACTGTGACATGGAGTAGAGATGTTCCTGACTCACTTCCTGCCCCCACTGTGACATGGAGTAGAGATGTTCCTGACTCACTTCCTGTCCCCACTGTGACATGGAGTAGAGATGTTCCTGACTCACTTCCTGTCCCCACTGTGACATGGAGTAGAGATGTTCCTGACTCACTTCCTGTCCCCACTGTGACATGGAGTAGAGATGTTCCTGACTCACTTCCTGTCCCCACTGTGACATGGAGTAGAGATGTTCCTGACTCACTTCCTGCCCCCACTGTGACATGGAGTAGAGATGTTCCTGACTCACTTCCTGCCCCCACTGTGACATGGAGTAGAGATGTTCCTGACTCACTTTCTGCCCCCACTGTGACATGGAGTAGAGATGTTCCTGACTCACTTCCTGTCCCCACTGTGACATGGAGTAGAGATGTTCCTGACTCACTTCCTGTCCCCACTGTGACATGGAGTAGAGATGTTCCTGACTCACTTTCTGCCCCCACTGTGACATGGAGTAGAGATGTTCCTGACTCACTTCCTGTCCCCACTGTGACATGGAGTAGAGATGTTCCTGACTCACTTTCTGTCCCCACTGTGACATGGAGTAGAGATGTTCCTGACTCACTTCCTGTCCCCACTGTGACATGGAGTAGAGATGTTCCTGACTCACTTCCTGTCCCCACTGTGACATGGAGTAGAGATGTTCCTGACTCACTTCCTGCCCCCACTGTGACATGGAGTAAAATATTTACATTTCTAGCGATATTATTTTTAGTCCATATCGCCCAGCTCTAGCACCTCCCCCAAAAAGTAATCATTATCGCAAAACAATTGGTCCATTTATAGATCTGTGTCCGTACCACACAGCTCTAATACAGACACACAGCCATTGCTTACCCACAGGTGCTCTTTCATGTTTTGTTTTTCCAGTGCCTTTTGAAAAGGGTATTTCATGGTTGATTTGAACCGTTGAATATTGAAAATGTGTCTGTCTGTCCCTGTGTTACGCTGCAGGTTGCAGACATGCTTCTGGAGCTGTGTGTCACTGAGTTAGAAGACGTGGCCACGGACTCTCAGAGCGGTCGTCTGTCCTCTCAGCCGGTGGTGGTGGAGAGCAGTCATCCCTATACGGACGACACCTCTACCAGCGGCACCGTCAAGATACCTGGTAACATTTTAAATACAATGCACTGGCAGACAGAGGAACTGAGGGTGGAGTCTCTGTGTTGTAGACAGAGGAACTGAGGGTGGAGTCTCTGTGTTGTAGACAGAGGAACTGAGGGTGGAGTCTCTGTGTTGTAGACAGAGGGACTGAGGGTGGAGTCTCTGTGTTGTAGACAGAGGAACTGAGGGTGGAGTCTCTGTGTTGTAGACAGAGGGACTGAGGGTGGAGTCTCTCTGTTGTAGACAGAGGAACTGAGGGTGGAGTCTCTGTGTTGTAGACAGAGGAACTGAGGGTGGAGTCTCTGTTGTAGACAGAGGGACTGAGGGTGGAGTCTCTGTTGTAGACAGAGGAACTGAGGGTGGAGTCTCTGTGTTGTAGACAGAGGAACTGAGGGTGGAGTCTCTGTTGTAGACAGAGGACCTGAGGGTAGAGTCTCTTTTGTAGACAGTGGACCTGAGGGTAGAGTCTCTGTTGTAGACAGAGGACCTGAGGGTGGAGTCTCTATTGTAGACTGGGGAACTGAGGGTGGAGTCTCTGTTGTAGACTGAGGGTGGAGTCTCTGTTGTAGACAGAGGAACTGAGGGTGGAGTCTCTGTTGTAGACTGAGGGTGGAGTCTCTGTTGTAGACAGAGGAACTGAGGGTGGAGTCTCTGTTGTAGACAGAGGACCTGAGGGTAGAGTCTCTTTTGTAGACAGTGGACCTGAGGGTAGAGTCTCTGTTGTAGACTGGGGAACTGAGGGTGGAGTCTCTGTTGTAGATTGGGGAACTGAGGGTGGAGTCTCTGTTGTAGACAGAGGGTGAAGTCTCTGTTGTAGACTGAGGGACTGAGGGTGGAGTCTCTGTTGTAGACTGAGGAACTGAGGGTGGAGTCTCTGTTGTAGACAGAGGACCTGAGGGTGGAGTCTCTGTTGTAGACTGGGGAACTGAGGGTGGAGTCTCTGTTGTAGACTGGGGAACTGAGGGTGGAGTCTCTGTTGTAGACTGGGGAACTGAGGGTGGAGTCTCTGTTGTAGACTGGGGAACTGAGGGTGGAGTCTCTGTTGTAGACTGGGGAACTGAGGGTGGAGTCTCTGTTGTAGACAGAGGGTGAAGTCTCTGTTGTAGACTGAGGGACTGAGGGTGGAGTCTCTGTTGTAGACAGAGGACCTGAGGGTGGAGTCTCTGTTGTAGACTGAGGGACTGAGGGTGGAGTCTCTGTTGTAGACAGAGGAACTGAGGGTGGAGTCTCTGTTGTAGACTGAGGACCTGAGGGTGGAGTCTCTGTTGTAGACTGAGGGTGGAGTCTCTGTTGTAGACTGAGGGACTGAGGGTGGAGTCTCTGTTGTAGACTGAGGAACTGAGGGTGGAGTCTCTGTTGTAGACTGGGGAACTGAGGATGGAGTCTCTGTGTTGTAGACAGAGGAACTGAGGGTGGAGTCTCTGTGTTGTAGACAGAGGAACTGAGGGTGGAGTCTCTGTTGTAGACAGAGGAACTGAGGGTGGAGTCTCTGTTGTAGACAGAGGACCTGAGGGTGGAGTCTCTGTTGTAGACTGAGGGTGGAGTCTCTGTTGTAGACTGAGGAACTGAGGGTGGAGTCTCTGTTGTAGACTGAGAAACTGAGGGTGGAGTCTCTGTTGTAGACTGAGGACCTGAGGGTGGAGTCTCTGATGTAGACTGAGGGTGGAGTCTCTGATGTAGACTGAGGGTGGAGTCTCTGTTGTAGACTGAGGGACTGAGGGTGGAGTCTCTGTTGTAGACTGAGGGACTGAGGGTGGAGTCTCTGTTGTAGACTGAGGAACTGAGGGTGGAGTCTCTGTTGTAGACTGAGGAACTGAGGGTGGAGTCTCTGTTGTAGACTGAGGAACTGAGGGTGGAGTCTCTGTTGTAGACTGGGGAACTGAGGGTGGAGTCTCTGTTGTAGACAGAGGAACTGAGGGTGGAGTCTCTGTTGTAGACAGAGGACCTGAGGGTGGAGTCTCTGTTGTAGACTGAGGACCTGAGGGTGAAGTCTCTGTTGTAGACAGAGGAACTGAGGTTGGAGTCTCTGTTGAATACAGAGGAACTGAGGGTGGAGTCTCTGTTGTGGACTGAGGGTGGAGTCTCTGAATACACAGGAACTGAGGGTGGGGTCTCTGTTGTAGACAGAGGAACTGAGGGTGGAGTCTCTGTGTTGTAGACAGAGGAACTGAGGGTGGAGTCTCTGTTGTAGGTGCGGAGGGACTGAGGGTGGAGTCTCTGTTGTAGACAGAGGAACTGAGGGTGGAGTCTCTGTTGTAGACAGAGGAACTGAGGGTGGAGTCTCTGTTGTAGACAGAGGACCTGAGGGTGGAGTCTCTGTTGTAGACTGGGGAACTGAGGGTGGAGTCTCTGTTGTAGACTGAGGAACTGAGGGTGGAGTCTCTGTGTTGTAGACAGAGGAACTGAGGGTGGAGTCTCTTTGTTGTAGACAGGAACTGAGGGTGGAGTCTCTGTGTTGTAGGTGCGGAGGGACTGAGGGTGGAGTTTGACCGGCAGTGTTCTGCAGAAAGACGTCATGACCCTCTCACCATCATGGATGGAGCCAATAGGATCATCTCAGTCCGATCAGGTGACCACAAGACACTCCCCGAGCACACCCCCCAACACTTAATTCGATGTTCGAGGGGTTTTGTTGTCTTCATGGTGTGTCCCTGCCCTCCTCAGGTCGTGAGTGGTCGGACTGGTCCAGTGAGTTGAGGATCCCAGCTGATGAGTTGAAGTGGAAGTTTACCAGCGATGGATCTGTCAACGGATGGGGTTGGCGCTTCACTGTCTACCCTATCATGCCTGCTGCTGGTATGACCCACACACTGTCTACCCTATCATGCCTGCTGCTGGTATGACCCACACACTGTCCACCCTATCATGCCTGCTGCTGGTATGACCCACATACTGTCTACCCTATCATGCCTGCTGCTGGTATGACCCACATACTGTCTACCCTATCATGCCTGCTGCTGGTATGACCCACACACTGTCTACCCTATCATGCCTGCTGCTGGTATGACCCACACACTGTCTACCCTATCATGCCTGCTGCTGGTATGACCCACACACTGTCTACCCTATCATGCCTGCTGCTGGTATGACCCACACACTGTCTACCCTATCATGCCTGCTGCTGGTATGACCCACACACTGTCTACCCTATCATGCCTGCTGCTGGTATGACCCACACACTGTCCACCCTATCATGCCTGCTGCTGGTATGACCCACACACTGTCTACCCTATCATGCCTGCTGCTGGTATGACCCACACACTGTCTACCCTATCATGCCTGCTGCTGGTATGACCCACACACTGTCCACCCTATCATGCCTGCTGCTGGTATGACCCACACACTGTCCACCCTATCATGCCTGCTGCTGGTATGACCCACACACTGTCTACCCTATCATGCCTGCTGCTGGTATGACCCACACACTGTCCACCCTATCATGCCTGCTGCTGGTATGACCCACACACTGTCTACCCTATCATGCCTGCTGCTGGTATGACCCACACACTGTCCACCCTATCATGCCTGCTGCTGGTATGACCCACACACTGTCCACCCTATCATGCCTGCTGCTGGTATGACCCACGCACTGTCTACCCTATCATGCCTGCTGCTGGTATGACCCACACACTGTCCACCCTATCATGCCTGCTGCTGGTATGACCCACACACTGTCTACCCTATCATGCCTGCTGCTGGTATGACCCACACACTGTCCACCCTATCATGCCTGCTGCTGGTATGACCCACACACTGTCTACCCTATCATGCCTGCTGCTGGTATGACCCACACACTGTCTACCCTATCATGCCTGCTGCTGGTATGACCACCACACTGCCTCCCACCACACTGCCTCACCACCACACTGCCTCACCACCACACTGCCTCACCACCACACTGCCTCACCACCACACTGCCTCACCACCACACTGCCTCCCACCACACTGCCTCCCACCACACTGCCTCACCACCACACTGCCTCCCACCACACTGCCTCACCACCACACTGCCTCCCACACACTGCCTCCCACACACTGCCTCCCACACACTGCCTCCCACCACACTGCCTCACCACCACACTGCCTCACCACCACACTGCCTCACCACCACACTGCCTCCCACCACACTGCCTCCCACCACACTGCCTCACCACCACACTGCCTCCCACCACACTGCCTCACCACCACACTGCCTCCCACCACACTGCCTCACCACCACACTGCCTCACCACCACACTGCCTCACCACCACACTGCCTCACCACCACACTGCCTCACCACCACACTGCCTCCCACCACACTGCCTCCCACCACACTGCCTCACCACCACACTGCCTCCCACCACACTGCCTCACCACCACACTGCCTCCCACCACACTGCCTCCCACCACACTGCCTCACCACCACACTGCCTCCCACCACACTGCCTCACCACCACACTGCCTCCCACACACTGCCTCCCACACACTGCCTCACCACCACACTGCCTCCCACCACACTGCCTCCCACCACACTGCCTCACCACCACACTGCCTCACCACCACACTGCCTCACCACCACACTGCCTCCCACCACACTGCCTCACCACCACACTGCCTCACCACCACACTGCCTCACCACCACACTGCCTCACCACCACACTGCCTCACCACCACACTGCCTCACCACCACACTGCCTCACCACCACACTGCCTCCCACCACACTGCCTCACCACCACACTGCCTCACCACCACACTGCCTCACCACCACACTGCCTCACCACCACACTGCCTCCCACCACACTGCCTCACCACCACACTGCCTCACCACCACACTGCCTCCCACCACACTGCCTCACCACCACACTGCCTCCCACCACACTGCCTCCCACCACACTGCCTCACCACCACACTGCCTCACCACCACACTGCCTCACCACCACACTGCCTCACCACCACACTGCCTCCCACCACACTGCCTCACCACCACACTGCCTCACCACCACACTGCCTCCCACCACACTGCCTCACCACCACACTGCCTCACCACCACACTGCCTCACCACCACACTGCCTCACCACCACCCTGACATAGTCTGTAGTTATTTGTTCATATTCTGTGTCTGTCCCCCAGGGCCCAAAGACCTCCTGTCTGACCGCTGCATCCTGTCCTGTCCCTCCATGGACCTGGTGACCTGCCTCCTGGACTTCAGGCTCAACTTGGCCTCCAACAGGCGTATCGTACCCCGCCTGGCTGCTTCCCTGGCTGCCTGCGCTCAGCTCAGTGCCCTGGGTACGAGGACCGCGTCAGTGTCATATAGGACCTACCTCAGCGTCATCTCTATATCTCTAGCTGCGGCAGTACAGTCTAGCTGCGGCAGTACAGTCTAGCTGCGGCAGTACAGTCTAGCTGCGGCAGTACAGTCTAGCTGCGGCACTACAGTCTAGCTGTGGCAGTACAGTCTAGCTGCGGCAGTACAGTCTAGCTGCGGCAGCACAGTCTAGCTGCGGCACTACAGTCTAGCTGTGGCAGTACAGTCTAGCTGCGGCAGTACAGTCTAGCTGCGGCAGCACAGTCTAGCTGCGGCACTACAGTCTAGCTGCGGCACTACAGTCTAGCTGCGGCAGTACAGTCTAGCTGCGGCAGTACAGTCTAGCTGCGGCAGTACAGTCTAGCTGCTTCTCAGTGTTGTTAGGGGGAAGCTGTGGCAGCACAGTCTAGCTGCGGCAGTACAGTCTAGCTGCGGCAGTACAGTCTAGCTGCGGCAGTACAGTCTAGCTGCGGCAGTACAGTCTAGCTGCGGCACTACAGTCTAGCTGCGGCACTACAGTCTAGCTGCTTCTCAGTGTTGTTAGGGGGAAGCTGTGGCAGCACAGTCTAGCTGCGGCACTACAGTCTGGCTGTGGCAGTACAGTCTAGCTGCGGCAGTACAGTCTAGCTGCGGCACTACAGTCTAGCTGCGGCAGTACAGTCTAGCTGCGGCAGTACAGTCTAGCTGCGGCAGTACAGTCTAGCTGCGGCACTACAGTCTAGCTGTGGCAGTACAGTCTAGCTGCGGCACTACAGTCTAGCTGTGGCAGTACAGTCTAGCTGCGGCAGTACAGTCTAGCTGCGGCACTACAGTCTGTCATTGTGTAGTTCTGACCCGGTCTCCTCTCTGTCATTGTGTAGTTCTGACCCGGTCTCCTCTCTGTCGTTGTGTAGTTCTGACCCGGTCTCCTCTCTGTCGTTGTATGGTTCTGACCCGGTCTCCTCTCTGTCATTGTGTAGTTCTGACCCGGTCTCCTCTCTGTCATTGTGTAGTTCTGACCCGGTCTCCTCTCTGTCATTGTGTAGTTCTGACCCGGTCTCCTCTCTGTCATTGTGTAGTTCTGACCCGGTCTCCTCTCTGTCATTGTGTAGTTCTGAACCGGTCTCCTCTCTGTCGTTGTGTAGTTCTGACCCGGTCTCCTCTCTGTCATTGTGTAGTTCTGACCCGGTCTCCTCTCTGTCGTTGTGTAGTTCTGACCCGGTCTCCTCTCTGTCATTGTATGGTTCTGACCCGGTCTCCTCTGTCATTATGTAGTTCTGACCCGGTCTCCTCTCTGTCGTTGTGTAGTTCTGACCCGGTCTCCTCTCTGTCATTGTATGGTTCTGACCCGGTCTGCTCTCTGTCACTGTGTAGTTCTGACCCGGTCTCCTCTCTGTCATTGTGTAGTTCTGACCCGGTCTCCTCTCTGTCATTGTAAAGTTCTGACCCGGTCTCCTCTCTGTCATTGTAAAGTACTATGTATAATTTGTCTTGTAGCAGCAGGACATCGTATGTGGGCTCTGCAGAGGCTCCGTAAGCTGCTGACCACAGAGTACGGCCAGTCCATCAACATCACCAGGCTGCTTGGGGACAGTGAAGGAGAGTCTCGCTCCATGAGTTTTACAGGCAGTGCGCTGGCCGCCCTGGTGAAGGGTCTTCCCGAGGCTCTCCAGAGGCAGTATGAATACGAGGACCCCATCGTCAGGGGAGGAAAGCAGCTGCTGCACAGCCCCTTCTTCAAGGTAGGCTAACAGAACCTGTACCTGTACCTGTGGTCTCCCAGTGACAGCCGAGGGGAAGGTGTAATGAATGTGTGCCATTTATAGATTCAGTTTGTCTTTGCGATTTCAACATCATTTTGAATCAGTCTGTTTGTTTGTTTTTAGGTGCTGGTGGCTCTAGCCTGCGACCTGGAGTTGGACACCCTACCCTGCTGTGCTGAGACCCATAAGTGGGCGTGGTTCCGTCGGTACTGTACTGCATCAAGAGTGGCTGTCGCTCTGGACAAGAGGACTCCTCAGCCACGCCCCTTTCTGGATGAGGTGGGTTGGGCAAGACAGGCCATCATAACTGTTAATATACAATATATATACGAAAGTATGTGGACACCCTTTCAAATTAGTGGATTCGGCTATTTCAGCCACACCCGTTGCTGACAGGTGTATTTAAATCGAAAACACAGCCATGCGATCTCCATAGACAAACATTGGCAGTAGAACGGCCTTACTGAAAAGCTCAGTGACTTTCAACGTTGCACCGTCATAGGATGCCACCTTTCTAACAAGTCAGTTAATCACATTTCTGTCCTGCTAGAGCTGCCCAGTCAACTGTAAGTGGTGTTAATGTGAAGTAGAAACGTCTAGGATCAACAACGGCTCAGCCACAAAGTGGTAGACCACACAAGCTCACAGAACTGGACCGGCAAGTCCTGAAGCGCGTAGAGCGTAATAATTGTCTGTCCTCGGTTGCAACACAACCGAGTTCCAAACTGCCTCTGGAAGCAACGTCAGCACAAGAACCTTTCGTCGAGAGCTTCATGAAATGGGTTTCCATGGCCGAGCAGCCGCACACAAGTCGAAGATCACCATGTGCAATACCAAGCGTCAGCTGGAGTGGTATAAAGCTCACCTCTCACTGGACTCTCATTGGACTGGAGCAGTGGAAACGCGTCCTCTGGAGTGATGAATCACGCTTCACCATCTGGCAGTCCAATAGACGAATCTGGGTTTGGCGAATGCCAGGAGAACGCTACCTGCCCCAATGCATAGTGCAAACTGTAAAGTTTGGTGGAGGAATAATGGTCTGGGGCTGTTTTTTATGGTTCGGGCCCCTTAGTTCCAGTGAAGGGAAATCTTAACACTACAGTATACAATGACATTCTAGATGTGCTTCCAACTTTGTGGCAACAGTTTGGGGAAGGCCCGTTCCTGTTTCAGCATGACAATGCCCCCGTTCGGGCGGCAGGCAGCCTAGTGGTTAGAGCATTGGACTAGTAACTGAAAGGTTGCAAGATCGAATCCCCGAGCTGACAAGGTACAAATCTGTCGTTCTGCCCCTGAACAAGACATTTAACCCACTGTTCCCTGGTAGGCCGTCATTGTAAAATAGGAATGTGTTCTTAACTGACTTGCCTAGTTAAATAAAGGTCAAATAAAAATAAAATGTCACAAGGTAAGGTCCATACAGAAATGGTTTGTCGAGATCAGTGTGGAGGAACTTGACTAGCCTGCACAGAGTCCTGACCTCAACCCCATCCAACACATTTGGGGTGAATTGGAACGCTGACTGTGAACCAGGCCTAATCACCCCCAACATCAGCGCCCAGCCTCACTAATGCTTTTGTGGCTGAATGGAAGCAAGTCCCCACAGGAATGTTCCAACATCTAGTGGAAAGCCTTCCCAGAAGAGTGGAGGCTGTTATAGCAGCAAAGGGGGGGACCAACTCTATATTAATGCCATGATTTTGGAATGAGATGTTGACGAGCTGGTGTCCACATAGTGTATCATCACCCTTTTATCCAACTGCCCCTCTGATCTTCTGATCTGGACATTATCTATAATCACTCTGATCGGGACATTATCTCTAACCACTCTGTCCCTCTGATCTGGACATTATCTCTAACCACTCTGCCCCTCTGATCGGGACATTATCTCTAATCACTCTGATCGGGACATTATCTCTAACCACTCTGCCCCTCTGATCGGGACATTATCTCTAATCACTCTGATCGGGACATTATCTCTAACCACTCTGTCCCTCTGATGGGGACATTATCTCTAACCACTCTGTCCCTCTGATCTGGACATTATCTCTAACCACTCTGCCCCTCTGATCGGGACATTATCTCTAATCACTCTGATCGGGACATTATCTCTAACCACTCTGTCCCTCTGATGGGGACATTATCTCTAACCACTCTGTCCCTCTGATCTGGACATTATCTCTAACCACTCTGCCCCTCTGATCGGGACATTATCTCTAATCACTCTGATCTGGACATCATCTCTAACCACTCTGCCCCTCTGTAGGTGACGAAGAAGATCCGTGAGTTGATGGCTGACTGTGAGGTGATGAACGTCCTCCACGAGAGCCATGACCTGTTTAAGAGAGAGCAGGACGAGCAGCTTGTCCAGTGGATGAACAGGAGACCTGACGACTGGACGCTGTCTGCAGGAGGCTCCGGGACCATCTACGGCTGGGGTCACAACCACCGGGGTCAGCTAGGGGGCATTGAGGGGGCAAAGGTCAAGGTCCCCACCCCCACAGAAGCCCTGGCGACTCTGAGACCTGTTCAGCTGATAGGAGGGGAGCAAACCCTGTTTGCTGTCACTGCTGATGGAAAGGTAAAGACCAGTAGAGACCAGTAAAGGTTATTTCAGCTGATAGGAGGGGAGCAAATCCTGTTCGCTGTCACTGCTGATGGAAAGGTAAAGACCTGGTGGGGTCCAGGTGGGGTCCTGGTAGATGCCTGGTGGGGTCCTGGTAGATGCCTGGTGGGGTCCTGGTAGATGCCTGGTAGATACCCGACTGGGTATTGGAGGGGTCCTGGTAGGGTCCTGGTAGAGGCCTGGTGGGGTCCTGGTAGATGTCCTGGTAGATACCCGACTGGGTATTGGAGGGGTCCTGGTAGGGTCCTGGTAGGGTCCTGGTGGGGTCCTGGTGGAGTCCTGGTGGGGTCCTGGTGGGGTCCAGGTGTGGTCCTTGTGTGGTCCTGGTTGAGTCCTGCTGGGGTACTGGTGGGGTCCTGGTAGAGTCCTGGTGGGGTTCTGGCAGAGGCCTGGTGGGGGCCTGTTGGGGGCCTGTTGGGGTCCTGGTAGAGTCCTGGTGGAGTCCTGGTGGGGTCCTGGTGGAGTCCTGGTGGGGTCCTGGTAGAGTCCTGGTGGGGTCCTGGTAGAGTCCTGGTGGGGTCCTGGTAGAGTCCTGGTGGGGTCCTGGTAGAGTCCTGGTGGGGTCCTGGTGGGGTACTGGCGGAGGCCTGGTGGAGGCCTGGCGGAGGCCTGGTGGAGGCCTGGTGGAGGCCTGGTGGAGGCCTGGTGGAGTCCTGGTGGAGGCCTGGTGGAGGCCTGGTAGATTGTTGGTAGAGGCCTGGTAGAGGCCTGGTAGAGTCCTGGTAGGCTACGGTATGTGACTGTTGTCTGTCTTCCTCCAGTTGTATGCTACAGGGTACGGTGCGGGGGGCCGGCTGGGTATTGGAGGAACAGAGTCCGTGTCCACCCCCACTCTGCTGGAGTCCATCCAGCATGTGTTCATCAGGAAGGTGGCGGTGAACAGCGGAGGGAAACACTGTCTAGCCCTGTCCTCTGAGGGAGAGGTCTACTCCTGGGGAGAGGCTGAGGACGGAAAACTGGGACACGGCAACAGGAGGTAAGGATGGGCAGAACATATATACACTATACTTTATACACACTATACACACTATACTATATACACTATACTATATACACACTATACACACTATACTATATACACACTATACACACTATACTATATACACTATACTATATACACACTATACTATATACACGATACTATATACACACTATACTATATACACTATACACACTATACTATATACACTATACTATATACACACTATACACACTATACTATATACACACTATACACACTATACTATATACACTATACTATATACACACTATACTATATACACGATACTATATACACACTATACTATATACACTATACACACTATACTATATACACTGTACTATATACACTATACTATATACACACTATACTATATACACACTATACACACTATACTATACACACTATACTATATACACACTATACTATATACACACTATACTATATACACTATACTATATACACACTGTACTATATACACTATACTATATACCCACTATACTATATACACTATACACACTATACTATATACACTATACACACTATACTATATACACTATACTATATACACACTATACTATATACACACTATACACACTATACTATATACACACTATACTATATACACTATACTATACACACTATACTATACACACTATACTATATACACTATACTATATACACACTATACACACTATACTATATACACTGTACTATATACACACTATACTATATACACTATACACACTATACTATATACACTGTACTATATACACTATACTATATACACACTATACACTATACTATATACACACTATGCACACTATACTATATACACACTATACACTATACTATATACACACTATACCCACTATACTATATACACTATACACACTATACTATATACACACTATACTATATACACACTATACACACTATACTATATACACACTATACTATATACACACTATACACACTATACTATACACACTATACTATATACGCACTATACTATATACACACTATACTATATACACTATACTATATACACACTGTACTATATACACTATACTATATACCCACTATACTATATACACTATACACACTATACTATATACACTATACACACTATACTATATACACTATACTATATACACACTATACTATATACACACTATACACACTATACTATATACACACTATACTATATACACTATACTATACACACTATACTATACACACTATACTATATACACTATACTATATACACACTATACACACTATACTATATACACTGTACTATATACACACTATACTATATACACTATACACACTATACTATATACACTACTATATACACTATACTATATACACACTATACACTATACTATATACACACTATACACACTATACTATATACACACTATGCACACTATACTATATACACACTATACTATATACACACTATACACACTATACTATATACACTATACTATATACACACTATGCACACTATACTATACACACACTATACTATATACACAATACTATATACACTATACTATATACAGACTATACTATATACACTATACTATACACACTATACTATATACACTATACTATATACACACTATACACTCTATACTATATACACTATACTATATACACTTCTATATACACACTATACACACTATACTATATACACTATACACACTATACTATATACACATTATACTATATACACACTATACACTCTATACTATATACACTATACTATATATACACTATACTATATACACTCTATACTATATACACTATACTATATACACTATACTATATACACACTATACACACTACTATATACACTATACTATATATACACTATACTATATACACGATACTATATACACCCTATACTATGTACACTATACACACTATACTATATACACTGTACTATACACACTATACTATATACACACTATACACACTATACTATACACACTATACTATATACACACTATACTATATACACACTATACTATATACACTATACTATATACACACTATACTATATACACTATACACACTATACTATATACACTATACACACTATACTATATACACACTATACACACTATACTATATACACTATACTATATACACACTATACTATATACACAATACTATATACACACTATACTATATACACTATACACACTATACTATATACACTGTACTATATACACTATACTATATACACACTATACTATATACACACTATACACACTATACTATGCACACTATACTATATACACTCTATACTATATATACTATATACACACTGTACTATATACACTATACTATATACCCACTATACTATATACACTATACACACTATACTATATACACTATACACACTATACTATATACACTATACTATATACACACTATACTATATACACACTATACACACTATACTATATACACACTATACTATATACACTATACTATACACACTATACTATACACACTATACTATATACACTATACTATATACACACTATACACACTATACTATATACACTGTACTATATACACACTATACTATATACACTATACACACTATACTATATACACTGTACTATATACACTATACTATATACACACTATACACTATACTATATACACACTATACACACTATACTATATACACACTATGCACACTATACTATATACACACTATACTATATACACACTATACACACTATACTATATACACTATACTATATACACACTATGCACACTATACTATACACACACTATACTATATACACAATACTATATACACACTGTACTATATACACTATACTATATACAGACTATACTATATACACTATACTATACACACTATACTATATACACTATACTATATACACACTATACACTCTATACTATATACACTATACTATATACACTATTCTATAAAACACACTATACACACTATACTATATACACTATACACACTATACTATATACACATTATACTATATACACACTATACACTCTATACTATATACACTATACTATATATACACTATACTATATACACTCTATACTATATACACTATACTATATACACTCTATACTATATACACTATACTATATACACTATACACACTATACTATATACACTATACTATATACACACTATACTATATACACACTATACACACTATACTATATACACACTATACTATATACACTATACTATACACACTATACTATACACACTATACTATATACACTATACTATATACACACTATGCACACTATACTATACACACACTATACTATATACACAATACTATATACACACTATACACTCTATACTATATACACTATACTATATATACACTATACTATATACACTCTATACTATATACACTATGCTATATACACTCTATACTATATACACTATACTATATACACTATACACACTATACTATATACACTATACTATATACACACTATACTATATACACACTATACACACTATACTATATACACACTATACTATATACACTATACTATACACACTATACTATATACACTATACTATATACACACTATACACACTATACTATATACACTGTACTATATACACACTATACTATATACACTATACACACTATACTATATACACTGTACTATATACACTATACTATATACACACTATACACTATACTATATACACACTATACACACTATACTATATACACACTATGCACACTATACTATATACACACTATACTATATACACACTATACACACTATACTATATACACTATACTATATACACACTATGCACACTATACTATACACACACTATACTATATACACAATACTATATACACACTGTACTATATACACTATACTATATACAGACTATACTATATACACTATACTATACACACTATACTATATACACTATACTATATACACACTATACACTCTATACTATATACACTATACTATATACACTATTCTATAAAACACACTATACACACTATACTATATACACTATACACACTATACTATATACACATTATACTATATACACACTATACACTCTATACTATATACACTATACTATATATACACTATACTATATACACTCTATACTATATACACTATACTATATACACTCTATACTATATACACTATACTATATACACTATACACACTATACTATACACACTATACTATATACACTATACTATATACACACTATACACACTATACTATATACACACTATACTATATACACTATACTATACACACTATACTATACACACTATACTATATACACTATACTATATACACACTATGCACACTATACTATACACACACTATACTATATACACAATACTATATACACACTATACACTCTATACTATATACACTATACTATATATACACTATACTATATACACTCTATACTATATACACTATACTATATACACTCTATACTATATACACTATACTATATACACTATACACACTATACTATATACACTATACTATATACACACTATACTATATACACACTATACACACTATACTATATACACACTATACTATATACACACTATACTATATACACACTATACACACTATACTATATACACTATACTATACACACTATACTATATACACTATACTATATATACACACTATACACACTATACTATATACACTATACTATATACACACTATACCCTCTATACTATATACACTATAATATATACACTATACTATATACACACTATACACATTATACTATATACACTATACTATATACACACTATACTATACACACTATACTATACACACTATACTATATACACTATACACACTATACTATACACACTGTACTATATACAATATACACACTATACTATATACAATACACACACTATACTATATACACTATACTACATACACTATATATATAATATAAACACTACTATACACACTATATACACTATACTATATACACTATACTATATGCACAATACACACTATACTATGTGCACTATACACACTATACTATATACACTATATACACTATATACACTATACTATATACAATATACACACTATACTATATACACTATACTACATACACTATGTACACTATACACACTATACATACTATACTATATACACTATACCATATACAATATACATACTGTACTATATACACTATGCTATGTACACTATGCTATATCCGCCATATACACTCTACTATACACATTATACACACTATGCTATACACACTATCCTATATACACTCTACTATACACACTATACTATACCCACTATGTACACTATACATACTATACTTTATACTATGTACACAATAGACAATATGCTATGTACACTATACACACTATACTCACGGAACACACTATTTTTCAAATCAAATGTATTTATAAAGCCCTTCTTACATCAGCTGATATCTCAAAGTGCTGTACAGAAACCCAGCCTAAAACCCCAAACAGCAAGCAATGCAGGTGTAGAAGCACGGTGGCTAGGAAAAACTCCCTAGAAAGGCCAGAACCTAGGAAGAAACCTAGAGAGGAATCAGGCTATGTGGGGTGGCCAGTCCTCTTCTGTCTGTGCTGGTGGAAGAGGAACCAGGCTCTGAGAGGTGGCCAGTCCTCTACTGTCTGTGCTGGGGGGGAGAGGAACCAGGCTCTGAGGGGTGGCCAGTCCTCTTCTGTCTGTGCTGGTGGAAGAGGAACCAGGCTCTGAGGGGTGGCCAGTCCTCTACTGTCTGTGCTGGTGGGAGAGGAACCAGGCTCTGAGGGGTGGCCAGTCCTCTACTGTCTGTGCTGGTGGGAGAGGAACCAGGCTCTGAGGGGTGGCCAGTCCTCTTCTGGCTGTGCTGGTGGGAGAGGAACCAGGCTCTGAGGAGTGGCCAGTCCTCTACTGTCTGTGCTGGTGGGAGAGGAACCAGGCTCTGAGGGGTGGCCAGTCCTCTACTGTCTGTGCTGGGGGGGAGAGGAACCAGGCTCTGAGGGGTGGCCGGTCCTCTACTGTCTGTGCTGGTGGGAGAGGAACCAGGCTCTGAGGGGTGGCCAGTCCTCTACTGTCTGTGCTGGTGGGAGAGGAACCAGGCTCTGAGGGGTGGCCAGTCCTCTACTGTCTGTGCTGGTGGGAGAGGAACCAGGCTCTGAGGGGTGGCCAGTCCTCTACTGTCTTTGCTGGTGGGAGAGGAACCAGGCTCTGAGGGGTGGCCAGTCCTCTTCTGGCTGTGCTGGGGGGAGAGGAACCAGGCTCTGAGGGGTGGCCAGTCCTCTACTGTCTGTGCTGGGGGGAGAGGAACCAGGCTCTGAGGGGTGGCCAGTCCTCTACTGTCTGTGCTGGTGGGAGAGGAACCAGGCTCTGAGGGGTGGCCAGTCCTCTACTGGCTGTGCTGGGGGGAGAGGAACCAGGCTCTGAG
The DNA here is from genome assembly GCF_057628025.1 of Oncorhynchus mykiss. Taxonomy (NCBI): domain Eukaryota; kingdom Metazoa; phylum Chordata; class Actinopteri; order Salmoniformes; family Salmonidae; genus Oncorhynchus; species Oncorhynchus mykiss. The sequence goes on along the minus strand of NC_143026.1, from coordinate 96,959,083 downwards.
GGGTGGCCAGTCCTCTACTGTCTGTGCTGGTGGAAGAGGAACCAGGCTCTGAGGTGTGGCCAGTCCTCTTCTGGCTGTGCTGGGGGGAGAGGAACCAGGCTCTGAGGGGTGGCCAGTCCTCTTCTGGCTGTGCTCGGGGAGATTATGAAAGATTACATGGCCATTAAGGCCAGATCGTTCTTCAAGATGCTCAAACGTTCATAGATGACCAACAGAGTTAAATAATGATCACAGTGGTTGTAGAGGGTGCAACAGGTCAGTACCTCAGGCGTTAATGTCAGTTGTACAGCGCCTTCAGAAAGTATTCAGACCCCTTTCCCACATTGTTACGTAACAGTCTTATTCTAATATGGATTACATAAATGTTCTTCCTCATCAATCTACACTCAATACCCCATCACGATGAAGGGAAAACAGGTTTTTAGAAATGTTAGCAAATTTATTGAAAAAAAATACTACTTATGAGTAATCAGACCCTGCTATGAGACTTGAAATTGAGCTCAGGTGCATCCTGTTTCCATTGATCATCCTTGAGATGTTTCTACAACTTGATTGGAGTCCATCTGTGGTAAATTCAATTGATTGGACATGATTTAGAAAGGCACACACCTGTCTAAGGTCCCACAGCTGACAGTGCATGTCAGAGCAAAAACCAAGCCATGAGGTCGAAGGAATTGTCTGTAGAGCTCCAAGACAGGATTGTGTCGAGGCACAGATCTGGGGAAGGGTACCAACACATTTCTGCAGCATTACAGATTGGCCTCCATCATTATTAAATGGAAGAAGTTTGAAACCAGTGTATTAGGCTGTACCACACAGCAGTATCCTGCAAGCTGTGCTGCAGTATAAACTTTTAAAGGAGGAACCACTGTTTATCCAGTGTATATAGCCAGCAGCATACCACTGCTGGCTTGGCTCTGAAGCTAAGCTGGGTTGGTCCTGGTCGGCAGCATACCACCAGCATACCACTGCTGGCTTGGCTCTGAAGCTAAGCAGGGTTGGTCCTGGTCGGCAGCATACCACTGCTGGCTTGGCTCTGAAGCTAAGCTGGGTTGGTCCTGGTCGGCAGCATACCACCCAGCATACCACTGCTGGCTTGGCTCTGAAGCTAAGCTGGGTTGGTCCTGGTCGGCAGCATACCACCCAGCATACCACTGCTGGCTTGGCTCTGAAGCTAAGCTGGGTTGGTCCTGGTCGGCAGCATACCACCCAGCATACCACTGCTGGCTTGGCTCTGAAGCTAAGCTGGGTTGGTCCTGGTCGGCAGCATACCACCCAGCATACCACTGCTGGCTTGCTTCTGAAGCTAAGCAGGGTTGATCCTTGTCAGCAGCATACCATCCTGCATACCACTGCTGGCTTGGCTCTGAAGCTAAGCAGAGTTGGTCCTGGTCGGTCCCTGGATGGGAGACCAGATGCTGCTGGAAGTGGTTTTGGAGGGCCAGTAGGAGGCACTCTTTCCTCTGGTCTAAAAAATATCCCAATGCCCCAGGGCAGTGATTGGGGACACTGCCCTGTGTAGGGTGTCGTCTTTCAGATGGGATGTTAAACGGGTGTCCTGACTCTCTGCGGTCATTAAAGATCCCATGGCACTTATCGTAAGAGTAGGGGGTGTTAACCCTGGTGTGATGGCTAAATTCCCAATCTGGCCCTCATACTATCACAATCACCTAATCATCCCCAGTTTACAATTGGCTCATTCATCCCTCCTCCTCTCCCCTGTAACTATTCCCCAGGCCGTTGGTGTAATTAAAAACGTGTTCTCAGTCAAAATAAATAAATATCACAATGTTTTATGAGTCCATAATCACGATAGGATCAAGGTTGACATCGTCCAACCTTATACACACACACACACACACACACACCTTATTCTCACAGTGTGCAGGGCCCCACGTTAGTTGGCTACACTTCTCAACTTCCATATGATTTGCAATAGCAACATTGTTTGGCTTGCAGTAAAGCGAAATACAAACTTGTGACCTCTCCTCCCCCTCTTCTAGCCCGTGTGACCGTCCCCGCGTGATAGAGTCCCTACGGGGGGTGGAGGTGGTGGATGTAGCTGCTGGAGGGGCCCACAGTGCCTGCATCACGGCCAGCGGAGAGCTCTACACCTGGGGCAAGGGACGCTACGGACGCCTGGGGCATGGAGATTCTGAGGACCAACTCAAACCCAAACTGGTAAGCTGTGGTTCTCCTCTCCTCTTCTCTCAACTTCTAATCTCTTCACTCAACTTCTCTCACTCTCTAATTGACACACACACACACACACACACACAAACACGTCCTGATGCTGAGTGTATCCCTGTCTCTCTGTTGTGGGTCTCTCTCCAGGTGGATGCTCTGCAGGGCCACAGGGTGATAGATGTGGCGTGTGGTAGTGGTGACGCCCAGACTCTTTGTCTGACTGACGATGACATGGTCTGGTCCTGGGGCGACGGAGACTATGGCAAGCTTGGGCGGGGCGGCAGCGATGGCTGCAAGGTCCCCATGAAGGTACAGACCAGACCCGTCCACGAACACCGCAGGTTTCGTCCCAAATCTATTCCTGCTATCAGGGATTACGAATCCCTTTTGGCCCGGCAGTCTAGGGGGGGATGGTAACGAGACCCGTAACATAACTCATGCAAATTATAATAGTGAAAAAGTAAAAGTGAGAACGAAATAATCACAGACAACTAAATTACCTTCAAACACTCAGGGTTTATTTGATAAACACACGGTAAAGGGGGGCAGGAAGAGGGGCTGAGCTGGACCCAAGGAAAGAAACAATATCCAAAAACACCCCTAAGCTAGACTAGACTACTTCTATACAGCTAACTAACTAACCAAAAACACCCCTAAACTAGACTAGCCTACTTCTATACAGCTAACTAACTAACCAAAAACACCCCTAAACTAGACTAGCCTACTTCTATACAGCTAACTAACTAACCAAAAACACCCCTAAACTAGACTAGCCTACTTCTATACAGCTAACTAACTAACCAAAACCCCCCTAAGCTAGACTAGCCTACTACTATACAGCTAACTAACTAACCAAAACCCCCCTAAGCTAGACTAGCCTACTACTATACAGCTAACTAACTAACCAAAACCCCCCTAAGCTAGACTAGCCTACTACTATACAGCTAACTAACTAACCAAAACCCCCCTAAGCTAGACTAGCTTACTATAATAACATGGTTAGTGTGTGCTGAAAGACAACAGTAACACAACCTCTTCCAGGTCGTATAATCACATGGTTAGTGTGTGCTGAAAGACAACAGTAACACAACCTCTTCCAGGTCGTATAATCACATGGTTAGTGTGTGCTGAAAGACAACAGTAACACAACCTCTTCCAGGTCGTATAATCACATGGTTAGTGTGTGCTGAAAGACAACAGTAACACAACCTCTTCCAGGTCGTATAATCACATGGTTAGTGTGTGCTGAAAGACAACAGTAACACAACCTCTTCCAGGTCGTATAATCACATGGTTAGTGTGTGCTGAAAGACAACAGTAACACAACCTCTTCCAGGTCGTATAATCACATGGTTAGTGTGTGTTAAAGGACCAACGATTTCCTGATTACTAACTCTAATTCTGAAGTATATTTCCACCAGTCATCTAACCTACGGTATATTAGCGGTGGCGCGCCCAGCAACAAGGAGCAAGGGAGTCATGGAATTAATACCCAAACCCCCTAATCTTTAAAAGTTGAAAATTAAATGTTGAGTTTATTCTGAACATGTTGCCAGTGTTTTAAAGTACCTCGACCATCACCGTTGTGTTGTTTCTCTTCACTTGGCCCTAATAGTCTTCTGTAATATGGTCTATCCCCTACAAACGTGTGCATAATATGGACGCAGACAAAAAGTTATTTAAGGATATATTACCACAGTTGATATAGATCTGTTATTTACCAAAAACAGATAAACTATTGGTAGTTTTGCCACCCTCGTGCACTACGGAAGTAGTGCGCTATAGAGGGAATATGGTGCCGTTTGGAACGTACACACCGTCTCCCCAACATGACTGATCTAACAGCTTTACCCATACCGGGATGTGTGTTTTCCGTCTCATGTCCGAGTGTTACTGTTCTGTCGCTTGTAGATTGATTCTCTGACTGGACTGGGAGTGGTGAAGGTTGACTGTGGCTCCCAGTTCTCTGTCTCTCTCACCAAGTCTGGAGCAGTTTACACCTGGTGAGTAAACTATACATCCTGACCACGGTCAACTGTTACACTGACTATACATCCTGACCACGGTCAACTGTTAGACTAACTATACATCCTGACCACGGTCAACTGTTAGACTGACTATACATCTTGACCACGGTCAACTGTTAGACTAACTATACATCCTGACCACGGTCAACTGTTACACTGACTATACATCCTGACCACGGTCAACTGTTAGACTAACTATACATCCTGACCACGGTCAACTGTTAGACTGACTATACATCCTGACCACGGTCAACTGTTAGACTAACTATACATCCTGACCACGGTCAACTGTTAGACTGACTATACATCTTGACCACGGTCAACTGTTAGACTGACTATACATCCTGACCACGGTCAACTGTTAGACTAACTATACATCCTGACCACGGTCAACTGTTAGACTAACTATACATCCTGACCACGGTCAACTGTTACACTGACTATACATCCTGACCACGGTCAACTGTTAGACTAACTATACATCCTGACCACGGTCAACTGTTAGACTGACTATACATCTTGACCACGGTCAACTGTTAGACTGACTATACATCCTGACCACGGTCAACTGTTACACTGACTATACATCCTGACCACGGTCAACTGTTAGACTAACTATACATCCTGACCACGGTCAACTGTTAGACTAACTATACATCCTGACCACGGTCAACTGTTACACTGACTATACATCCTGACCACGGTCAACTGTTAGACTAACTATACATCCTGACCACGGTCAACTGTTAGACTGACTATACATCCTGACCACGGTCAACTGTTACACTGACTATACATCCTGACCACGGTCAACTGTTAGACTAACTATACATCCTGACCACGGTCAACTGTTAGACTGACTATACATCTTGACCACGGTCAACTGTTAGACTAACTATACATCCTGACCACGGTCAACTGTTAGACTAACTATACATCCTGACCACGGTCAACTGTTAGACTGACTATACATCCTGACCACGGTCAACTGTTAGACTAACTATACATCCTGACCACGGTCAACTGTTACACTAACTATACATACTGACCACGGTCAACTGTTAGACTGACTATACATCTTGACCACAGTCAACTGTTAGACTAACTATACATCCTGACCACGGTCAACTGTTAGACTGACTATACATCTTGACCACGGTCAACTGTTAGACTGACTATACATCCTGACCACGGTCAACTGTTACACTGACTATACATCCTGACCACGGTCAACTGTTAGACTAACTATACATCCTGACCACGGTCAACTGTTAGACTAACTATACATCCTGACCACGGTCAACTGTTAGACTGACTATACATCTTGACCACGGTCAACTGTTAGACTAACTATACATCCTGACCACGGTCAACTGTTAGACTAACTATACATCCTGACCACGGTCAACTGTTAGACTGACTATACATCTTGACCACGGTCAACTGTTAGACTGACTATACATCCTGACCACGGTCAACTGTTACACTGACTATACATCCTGACCACGGTCAACTGTTAGACTAACTATACATCCTGACCACGGTCAACTGTTAGACTAACTATACATCCTGACCACGGTCAACTGTTAGACTGACTATACATCTTGACCACGGTCAACTGTTAGACTAACTATACATCCTGACCACGGTCAACTGTTAGACTGACTATACATCCTGACCACGGTCAACTGTTACACTGACTATACATCCTGACCACGGTCAACTGTTACACTGACTATACATCCTGACCACGGTCAACTGTTAGACTAACTATACATCCTGACCACGGTCAACTGTTAGACTGACTATACATCTTGACCACGGTCAACTGTTAGACTGACTATACATCCTGACCACGGTCAACTGTTACACTGACTATACATCCTGACCACGGTCAACTGTTAGACTAACTGTACATCCTGACCACGGTCAACTGTTAGACTAACTATACATCCTGACCACGGTCAACTGTTACACTGACTATACATCCTGACCACGGTCAACTGTTAGACTAACTATACATCCTGACCACGGTCAACTGTTAGACTGACTATACATCTTGACCACGGTCAACTGTTAGACTGACTATACATCCTGACCACGGTCAACTGTTACACTGACTATACATCCTGACCACGGTCAACTGTTAGACTAACTATACATCCTGACCACGGTCAACTGTTAGACTAACTATACATCCTGACCACGGTCAACTGTTAGACTGACTATACATCTTGACCACGGTCAACTGTTAGACTAACTATACATCCTGACCACGGTCAACTGTTAGACTAACTATACATCCTGACCACGGTCAACTGTTAGACTGACTATACATCCTGACCACGGTCAACTGTTAGACTAACTATACATCCTGACCACGGTCAACTGTTACACTAACTATACATACTGACCACGGTCAACTGTTAGACTGACTATACATCTTGACCACAGTCAACTGTTAGACTAACTATACATCCTGACCACGGTCAACTGTTAGACTGACTATACATCTTGACCACGGTCAACTGTTAGACTGACTATACATCCTGACCACGGTCAACTGTTACACTGACTATACATCCTGACCACGGTCAACTGTTAGACTAACTATACATCCTGACCACGGTCAACTGTTAGACTAACTATACATCCTGACCACGGTCAACTGTTAGACTGACTATACATCTTGACCACGGTCAACTGTTAGACTAACTATACATCCTGACCACGGTCAACTGTTAGACTAACTATACATCCTGACCACGGTCAACTGTTAGACTGACTATACATCTTGACCACGGTCAACTGTTAGACTGACTATACATCCTGACCACGGTCAACTGTTACACTGACTATACATCCTGACCACGGTCAACTGTTAGACTAACTATACATCCTGACCACGGTCAACTGTTAGACTAACTATACATCCTGACCACGGTCAACTGTTAGACTGACTATACATCTTGACCACGGTCAACTGTTAGACTAACTATACATCCTGACCACGGTCAACTGTTAGACTGACTATACATCCTGACCACGGTCAACTGTTACACTGACTATACATCCTGACCACGGTCAACTGTTAGACTAACTATACATCCTGACCACGGTCAACTGTTAGACTGACTATACATCTTGACCACGGTCAACTGTTAGACTGACTATACATCCTGACCACGGTCAACTGTTACACTGACTATACATCCTGACCACGGTCAACTGTTAGACTAACTATACATCCTGACCACGGTCAACTGTTAGACTGACTATACATCTTGACCACGGTCAACTGTTAGACTAACTATACATCCTGACCACGGTCAACTGTTAGTAGACTAACTATACATCCTTACCACGGTCAACTGTTAGACTAACTATACATCCTGACCACGGTCAACTGTTAGACTAACTATACATCCTGACCACGGTCAACTGTTAGACTGACTATACATCCTGACCACGGTCAACTGTTAGACTGACTATACATCCTGACCACGGTCAACTGTTACACTGACTATACATCCTGACCACGGTCAACTGTTAGACTGACTATACATCTTGACCACGGTCAACTGTTAGACTGACTATACATCCTGACCACGGTCAACTGTTACACTAACTATACATCTTGACCACGGTCAACTGTTAGACTGACTATACATCCTGACCACGGTCAACTGTTACACTAACTATACATCCTGACCACGGTCAACTGTTAGTAGACTAACTATACATCCTGACCACGGTCAACTGTTACACTGACTATACATCCTGACCACGGTCAACTGTTACACTGACTATACATCCTGACCACGGTCAACTGTTACACTGACTATACATCCTGACCACAGTCAACTGTTACACTGACTATACATCCTGACCACGGTCAACTGTTACACTGACTATACATCCTGACCACGGTCAACTGTTAGACTGACTATACATCCTGACCACGGTCAACTGTTAGTAGACTATACATCTTGACCACGGTCAACTGTTAGACTGACTATACATCCTGACCACGGTCAACTGTTACACTAACTATACATCCTGACCACAGTCAACTGTTACACTGACTATACATCCTGACCACGGTCAACTGTTAGACTGACTATACATCCTGACCACGGTCAACTGTTAGTAGACTGACTATACATCCTGACCACAGTCAACTGTTACACTGACTATACATCCTGACCACGGTCAACTGTTAGACTGACTATACATCCTGACCACGGTCAACTGTTAGTAGACTGACTATGCATCCTGACCACGGTCAACTGTTAGACTAACTATACATCCTGACCACGGTCAACTGTTAGACTAACTATACATCCTGACCACGGTCAACTGTTACACTGACTATACATCTTGACCACAGTCAACTGTTAGACTGACTATACATCCTGACCACGGTCAACTGTTAGTAGACTGACTATGCATCCTGACCACGGTCAACTGTTAGTAGACTAACTATACATCCTGACCACTGTCAACTGTTAGACTGACTATACATCCTGACCACGGTCAACTGTTAGTAGACTAACTATACATCTCAACCACGGTCAACTGTTACACTGACTATACATCCTGACCACGGTCAACTGTTAGTAGACTAACTATACATCCTGACCACGGTCAACTGTTACACTGACTATACATCCTGACCACGGTCAACTGTTACACTGACTATACATCCTGACCACAGTCAACTGTTACACTGACTATACATCCTGACCACGGTCAACTGTTACACTGACTATACATCCTGACCACGGTCAACTGTTACACTGACTATACATCCTGACCACAGTCAACTGTTAGAGGATGAATTAGGGTTAAGTACCGGGGTAACAATGACAACCACCTGTATAAAACGATGTGTGTTTTCAGGGGTAAAGGTGACTACCACCGGCTGGGTCACGGTTCTGATGACCATGTACGGCGACCCAGACAGGTCCAGGGCCTGCAGGGGAAGAAGGTCATTGCCATAGCAACGGGGTCACTCCACTGTGTCTGCTGCACTGAGGATGGTAGGGAATTACTGATTTATTTGTTTTCTGTCTGCTTTGAAACGGTGTTCTTGACCAGTATTTTTACACTATCAAGATGTATTTAAATCCTAATTACACTTCCCTACCACCTGTCTACTACTACTACCACCTGTCTACTACCACTACCACCTGTCTACTACTACCACCACCTGTCTACTACTACTACCACCTGTCTACTACCACTACCACCTGTCTACTACTACCACCACCTGTCTACTACTACTACCACCTGTCTACTACTACTACCACCTGTCTACTACCACTACCACCTGTCTACTACTACTACCACCTGTCTACTACTACTACCACCTGTCTACTACCACTAACACCTGTCTACTACTGCTACCACCTGTCTACTACTACCACATGTCTACTACTACTACCACCTGTCTACTACTACTACCACCTGTCTACTACTACTACCACCTGTCTACTACTACCACATGTCTACTACTACTACCACCTGTCTACTACTACTACCACCTGTCTACTACTACTACCACCTGTCTACTACTACTACCACCTGTCTACTACTACTACCACCTGTCTACTACCACTACCACCTGTCTACTACTACTACCACCTGTCTACTACTACTACCACCTGTCTACTACTACTACCACCTGTCTACTACTACCACCACCTGTCTACTACTACCACCACCTGTCTACTACCACTACCACCTGTCTACTACCACTACCACCTGTCTACTACCACTACCACCTGTCTACTACTACTACTACCTGTCTACTACTACTACCACCTGTCTACTACTACTACCACCTGTCTACTACTACTACCACCTGTCTACTACTACTACCACCTGTCTACTACTACCACCACCTGTCTACTACTACTACTACCTGTCTACTACTACTACCACCTGTCTACTACTACTACCACCTGTCTACTACCACTACCACCTGTCTAATACTGCTACCACATGTCTACTACTGCTACCACCTGTCTACTACTGCTACCACCTGTCTACTACTGCCACCACCTGTCTACTACTACTACCACATGTCTACTACTGCCACCACCTGTCTACTACTGCCACCACCTGTCTACTACTACTACCACCTGTCTACTACCACCTGTCTACTACCACTACCACCTGTCTACTACTACCACCACCTGTCTACTACTACTACCACCTGTCTACTACTACTACTACCTGTCTACTACTACCACCTGTCTACTACTACTACCACCTGTCTACTACTACTACCACCTGTCTACTACTACTACCACCTGTCTACTACTACTACCACCTGTCTACTACTACTACCACCTGTCTACTACTACCACCACCTGTCTACTACTACTACCACCTGTCTACTACTACCACCACCTGTCTACTACTACTACCACCTGTCTACTACCACTACCACCACCTGTCTACTACTACTACCACCTGTCTACTACCACTACCACCTGTCTAATACCGCTACCACATGTCTACTACTGCTACCACCTGTCTACTACTGCCACCACCTGTCTACTACTACTACCACCTGTCTACTACTACTACCACCTGTCTACTACTACCACATGTCTACTACTACCACCACCTGTCTACTACTACCACCTGTCTACTACTACTACCACCTGTCTACTACTACTACCACCTGTCTACTACCACTACCACCTGTCTAATACTGCTACCACCTGTCTACTACTACCACCACCTGTCTACTACTACTACCACCTGTCTACTACTACTACCACCTGTCTACTACCACTACCACCTGTCTACTACTACTACCACATGTCTACTACTGCTACCACCTGTCTACTACTGCCACCACCTGTCTACTACTACTACCACCTGTCTACTACTACCACATGTCTACTACTCCCACATGTCTACTACTACCTCCACCTATCTACTACTACTACCACCTGTCTACTACTGTATTACTACTATTACAGTGTGTCTGTGCCATGGTATCTGTAGCTGTGTTTGTGTCTGTCTCAGGAGAAGTGTACACGTGGGGTGATAATGACGAGGGCCAGCTAGGAGACGGGACCACTAACGCCATCCAGAGGCCTCGTCTTGTCGCTGCGTTGCAGGGGAAGAAGATCAACAGGGTGGCCTGTGGCTCTGCCCACACACTGGCCTGGTCCACCTCCAAACCTTCCAATGGAGGGAAACTTCCTGGTCAGGTAACTGGACGTTATGACTACCTGGTCAGGTAACTACTGAACGTTACAACTACCTGGTCAGGTAACTACTGGACGTTATAACTACCTGGTCAGTTAACTACTGGACGTTATAACTACCTGGTCAGGTGACTACTGGACGTTATGACTACCTGGTCAGGTAACTACTGAACGTCACAACTACCTGGTCAGTTAACTACTGGACGTTATGACTACCTGGTCAGGTAACTAACTACTGAACGTTACAACTACCTGGTCAGTTAACTACTGGACAATATGACTACCTGGTCAGTTAACTACTGGACGTTATGACTACCTGGTCAGGTAACTACTGGACGTTACAACTACCTGGTCAGTTAACTACTGGACGTTATAACTACCTGGTCAGGTAACTACTGGACGTTATGACTACCTGGTCAGGTGACTACTGGACGTTACAACTACCTGGTCAGGTGACTACTGGACGTTATAACTACCTGGTCATTTAACTACTGGACGTTATAACTACCTGGTCAGTTAACTACTGGACGTTATGACTACCTGGTCAGGTGACTACTGGACGTTATATCTACCTGGTCATTTAACTACTGGACGTTATGACTACCTGGTCAGGTAACTAACTACTGAACGTTACAACTACCTGGTCAGGTGACTACTGGACGTTATAACTACCTGGTCATTTAACTACTGGATGTTATAACTACCTGGTCAGTTAACTACTGGACGTTATGACTACCTGGTCAGGTGACTACTGGACGTTATGACTACCTGGTCAGGTGACTACTGGACGTTATAACTACCTGGTCAGTTAACTACTGAACGTTATAACTACCTGGTCATTTAACTACTGGACGTTATGACTACCTGGTCAGTTAACTACTGGACGTTATGACTACCTGGTCAAGTGACTGGACGTTATAACTACCTGGTCATTTAACTACTGGACGTTATAACTACCTGGTCATTTAACTACTGGACGTTATAACTACCTGGTCAGTTAACTACTGGACGTTATGACTACCTGGTCAGGTGACTACTGGACGTTATGACTACCTGGTCATTTAACTACTGGACGTTATGACTACCTGGTCAGGTGACTGGACGTTATAACTACCTGGTCATTTAACTACTGGACGTTATATCTACCTGGTCATTTAACCTCTCTGATCTCCCCATCCCGGATCCGGGATCGTGAATACAGACTCAAGCTCATTACCATAAGGCAACGTTAACTATTCATGAAAATCGCAAATGAAATGAAATAAATATGCTAGCTCTCAAGCTTAGCCTTTTGTTAACTACACTGTCATCTCAGATTTTCAAAATATGCTTCTCAACCATAGGAAAACAATCAATTGTGTAACAGTAGCTAGCTAGCGTAGCATTTAACGTTAGCATTAGCGTTAGCAATTAGCAGGCAACATTTTTCACAAAAACCAGAAAAGCATTAAATAAAATAATTTACCTTTGAAGAACTTCAGATGTTTTCAATGAGGAGACTGTTAGATAGCAAATGTTCAGTTTTTCCTGAAAGATTATTTGTTTAGAGAGAGAAATCGCTCCGTTTGGTGCGTCACGTTTGGCTACCAAAAAAAAACGAAAATCCAGTCGTCAATTACGCCGAACTTTTTTCCAAATTAACTCCATAATATCGACTGAAACATGGCAAACGTTGTTTAGAACCAATCCTCAAGGTGTTTTTCACATATCTCTTCGATGATATATCCTTAGTGGAAGTGTGCTTTCTGTTCTGAATCCCAGGAGATAATGACCGCAATTGAAGATTACGCACAAATTTAGACAAAGGACACCGGGCGGACCCCTGGAAAATGTAGTCTCTTATGGCCAATCTTCCAATGATATGCCTACAAATACGTCACCATTGCTGCAGACATCTTGAAGAAACCACAGAAAGGGCAGGCTCGTTCCTGGTGCATTCACAGCCATATAAGGAGACATTTGAAAACAGAGCTTCAGGATTTCTGCTCATTTCCTGTTCGAAGTTTCATCTTGGTTTCGCCTGTAGAATGAGTTCTGTGGCACTCACAGATAATATCTTTGCAGTTTTGGAAACGTTAGACTGTGTTCTTTCCAAAGCTGTCAATTCTATGCATAGTCGAGCATCTTTTCGTGACAAAATATTGCGCTTAAAACGGGCACGTTTTTTATCCAATAATGAAATAGCGCCCCTATAGACTTAACAGGTTTTAACTACTGGACGTTATAACTACCTGGTCAGTTAACTACTGGACGTTATAACTACCTGATCAGTTAACTACTGGAAGTTATAACTAACTACCTGGTCAGGTGACTACTGGACATTATAACTACCTGGTCATTTAACTACTGGACGTTATAACTACCTGGTCAGTTATAACTAACTACCTGGTCAGGTAACTACTGGACGTTATAATGTGGGTGATCTCTAATCTGTTTTTATAATGTGGGTGATCTCTAATCTGTGTTTATAATGTGGGTGATCTCTAATCTGTGTTTATAATGTGGGGGATCTCTAATCTGTGTTTATAATGTGGGGGATCTCTAATCTGTGTTTATAATGTGGGGGATCTCTAATCTGTGTTTATAATGTGGGGGATCTCTAATCTGTGGGTGGTGTTATGTGGGTGGTGTAAAGTGGGTAACGTGGGTGGTGTAACGTAACGTGTGTACCGTGGGTGGTGTAACGTGTTGTTAACGTGTGTAACGTGGGTGGTGTAAGTGGGTGGTGTAGCGTGGGTTGTATAATGTGTGTTACCGTGTGTAACATGGGTGGTGTAACGTGCGTTAACGCGTATACCGTGGGTGGTGTCCGTGGGTGGTGTCACGTGGGTGGTATAACGTGTGTTAACTTGTGTAACGTGGGTGGTGTGACGTGGGTGGTATAACGTGTGTTAACGTGTGTAACGTGGGTGGTGTAACGTGTGTTGTTAACGTGTGTAACGTGGGTGGTGTAACATGTTAAATCAAATAAAATGTTGGTGTAACGTGTGTTAACGCTTGTAACGTGGGTGGTGTAACGTGTTAACGTGTGTAACGTGGGTGGTGTAACGTGTTGTTAACGTGTGTAACGTGGGTGGTATAACGTGTGTTGTTAACGCGTGTACAGTGGGTGTTAATAACGCGTGTAACGTGGGTGGTGTAACGTGGGTGGTGTAACGTGTGTAACGTGGGTGGTGTAACGTGTGGTGTTAACGTGTGTAACGTGGGTGTTGCTAATGTGTGTAACGTGGGTGGTGTAACGTGTGTTAACGTGTGTAACGTGGGTGGTGTAACGTGTGTAACGTGGGTGGTGTAACGTGTGTTGTTAACGTGTGTAACGTGGGTGGTGTAACGTGTATTGTTAACGCGTGTATCGTGGGTGGTAAACCGTGTGTTAACGTGTGTTAACGTGTGTAACGTGGGTGGTGTAACGTGTGTTGTTAACGCGTGTCCTCTCTCTCCCAGGTGCCCATGGAATACAACCACCTCCAGGAGATTCCCATCATGTCTCTGAGGAACAGACTGCTACTGCTGCACCACATATCGGAGCTCTTCTGTCCCTGTATCCCCATGTTTGATCTGGAGGGTCGGCTGGGGCAGACCGCACACGGACCTGCCCTAGGGTTTAACACACTACGGGGCATACTCATCTCGCAGGGCAAGGTGGGGGGACATTTAGAACAGACACACAGAGATGGGCTGTATTAGGTAGTTTACTAGGATCCCCAGTAGCTGTATGAGGTAGTTTACTAGGATCCCCAGTAGCTGTATGAGGTAGTTTACTAGGATCCCCAGTAGCTGTATGGGGTAGTTTACCAGGATCCCCAGTAGCTGTATGTGGTAGTTTACTATGATCCCCAGTAGCTGTATGAGGTAGTTTACTATGATCCCCAGTAGCTGTATGATGTAGTTTACTATGATCCCCAGTAGCTGTGTTAGGTAGTTTACTAGGATCCCCAGTAGCTGTGTTAGGTAGTTTACTAGGATCCCCAGTAGCTGTATGAGGTAGTTTACCAGGATCCCCAGTAGCTGTATGAGGTAGTTTACTAGGATCCCCAGTAGCTGTATGAGGTAGTTTACCAGGATCCCCAGTAGCTGTGTGAGGTAGTTTACTAGGATCCCCAGTAGCTGTATGAGGTAGTTTACCAGGATCCCCAGTAGCTGTATGAGGTAGTTGACTAGGATCCCCAGTAGCTGTGTGAGGTAGTTTACTAGGATCCCCAGTAGCTGTATGAGGTAGTTTACTAGGATCCCCAGTAGCTGTATGAGGTAGTTTACCAGGATCCCCAGTAGCTGTATGAGGTAGTTGACTATGATCCCCAGTAGCTGTATGATGTAGTTTACTAGGATCCCCAGTAGCTGTATGAGGTAGTTTACTAGGATCCCCAGTAGCTGTATGGGGTAGTTTACCAGGATCCCCAGTAGCTGTATGTGGTAGTTTACTATGATCCCCAGTAGCTGTATGAGGTAGTTTACTAGGATCCCCAGTAGCTGTATGAGGTAGTTTACTAGGATCCCCAGTAGCTGTATGAGGTAGTTTACTAGGATCCCCAGTAGCTGTATGAGGTAGTTTACTAGGATCCCCAGTAGCTGTATGAGGTAGTTTACCAGGATCCCCAGTAGCTGTATGAGGTAGTTTACTAGGATCCCCAGTAGCTGTATGAGGTAGTTTACTAGGATCCCCAGTAGCTGTATGAGGTAGTTTACTATGATCCCCAGTAGCTGTATGGGGTAGTTGACTATGATCCCCAGTAGCTGTATGAGGTAGTTTACCAGGATCCCCAGTAGCTGTATGAGGTAGTTTACTAGGATCCCCAGTAGCTGTATGAGGTAGTTTACCAGGATCCCCAGTAGCTGTATGAGGTAGTTTACTAGGATCCCCAGTAGCTGTATGAGGTAGTTTACTAGGATCCCCAGTAGCTGTATGAGGTAGTTTACTAGGATCCCCAGTAGCTGTATTAGGTAGTTTACTAGGATCCCCAGTAACTGTATGAGGTAGTTTACCAGGATCCCCAGTAGCTGTATGAGGTAGTTTACTAGGATCCCCAGTAGCTGTATGAGGTAGTTTACCAGGATCCCCAGTAGCTGTATGAGGTAGTTTACTAGGATTCCCAGTAGCTGTATGGGGTAGTTTACCAGGATCCCCAGTAGCTGTATGAGGTAGTTTACTATGATCCCCAGTAGCTGTATGAGGTAGTTTACCAGGATCCCCAGTAGCTGTATGAGGTAGTTTACCAGGATCCCCAGTAGCTGTATGAGGTAGTTTACTATGATCCCCAGTAGCTGTATGAGGTAGTTTACTAGGATCCCCAGTAGCTGTATGATGTAGTTTACTAGGATCCCCAGTAGCTGTATTAGGTCCTGAGCACAGTGTTGTTGTAAATGCTGTTCTCCAGTACATACAGATGTCCTGAGGACAGTGTTGTTGTAATGGCTGTTCTCCAGTACATACAGATGTCCTGAGGACAGTGTTGTTGTAATGGCTGTTCTCCAGTACATAAAGATGTCCCGAGGACAGTGTTGTTGTAAGGGCTGTTCTCCAGTACATAAAGATGTCCCGAGGACAGTGTTGTTGTAAGGGCTGTTCTCCAGTACATACAGATGTCCTGAGCACAGTGTTGTTGTAAATGCTGTTCTCCAGTACATACAGATGTCCTGAGGACAGTGTTGTTGTAAGGGCTGTTCTTCAGTACATAAAGATGTCCCGAGGACAGTGTTGTTGTAAATGCTGTTCTCCAGTACATACAGATGTCCTGAGGACAGTGTTGTTGTAAATGCTGTTCTCCAGTACATACAGATGTCCTGAGGACAGTGTTGTTGTAAGGGCTGTTCTCCAGTACATACAGATGTCCTGAGGACAGTGTTGTTTTAAGGGCTGTTCTCCAGTACATACAGATGTCCTGAGCATAGTGTTGTTTCTCTCCTCAGGAAGCAGCGTTCCGGAAGGTAGTCCAGGCCACCATGGTGAGAGACAGACAGCATGGACCTGTAGTGGAACTCAACAGGATACAGGTAGGAACCGGACTATTTGAAAAACCTACTCAGATGAACACTAGCAAACAGCAGGCTTTCAGAGATTCCTCCTAAATGCTCTCTGTCTCGCTCTCTGTCTCGCTCTCTGTCTCGCTCTCTGTCTCGCTCTCTGTCTCGCTCTCTGTCTCGCTCTCTGTCTCGCTCTCTGTCTCGCTCTCTGTCTCGCTCTCTGTCTCGCTCTCTGTCTCGCTCTCTGTCTCGCTCTCTGTCTCGCTCTCTGTCTCGCTCTCTGCCTCGCTCTCTGTCTCGCTCTCTGTCTCGCTCTCTGTCTCGCTCTCTGTCTCGCTCTCTGTCTCGCTCTCTGTCTCGCTCTCTGTCTCGCTCTCTGTCTCGCTCTCTCTCTCTCTCTCTCTCTCTCTCTCGTCTGGTTTCAGTGTTATAAGCAGATATCTGTGTGATGTGTGAACCATGCATGTCAGTCGATGTTGGGTTCCTCGTCTGTTCCAAATAGCACCCTATTCCGTTTATAAAACACTACTATAGGGCCCATAAGGTTCAGGCCAAAAGTAGTGCACTACATAGGGAATAGGGTGCTATTTGGAATGCACCCCTGGTATAGCCATTCCCCCTCCCAGAGCCTCGGTCCAGGCCACTGGGCCGCCACTGACCCCCTGCTGGGCTGGCTGGATGCCTGGTGAAGGGAGCTGTCACTTTGAACACATCACACCCATCACTCCTGCAGACTCTGTACCGCACTGAGCGGAAGAGCCTGGAGAGATAACCATCTTTCGCTTCCTCCTCCTCTCCTCCTCCCCCTCCAGGTCAAGCGGTCTCGTAGTAAAGGAGGTTTGGCAGGTCCAGACGGGACCAAGTCAGTGTTTGGTCAGATGTGTGCCAAAATGAGCTCCTTCAGCCCAGACAGCCTGCTGCTGCCTCACCGCGTCTGGAAGGTCAAGTTTGTGGGTAGGTTGTTAGGTTCCTCCTCAGTAGGATGTTAGGTTCCTCCTCAGTAGGTTGTTAGGTTCCTCCTCAGTAGGTGGTTAGGTTCCTCCTCAGTAGGTGGTTAGGTTCCTCCTCAGTAGGTGGTTAGGTTCCTCCTCAGTAGGTTGTTAGGTTCCTCCTCAGTAGGTGGTTAGGTTCCTCCTCAGTAGGTGGTTAGGTTCCTCCTCAGTAGGTGGTTAGGTTCCTCCTCAGTAGGTTGTTAGGTTCCTCCTCAGTAGGTGGTTAGGTTCATCCTCAGTAGGTAGTTAGGTTCCTCCTCAGTAGGTGGTTAGGTTCCTCCTCAGTAGGTGGTTAGGTTCCTCCTCAGTAGGTGGTTAGGTTCCTCCTCAGTAGGTTGTTAGGTTCCTCCTCAGTAGGTGGTTAGGTTCCTCCTCAGTAGGTTGTTAGGTTCCTCCTCAGTAGTTTGTTAGGTTCCTCCTCAGTAGGTTGTTAGGTTCCTCCTCAGTAGTTAGTGGGTAGGTTATTAGGTTCCTCCTCAGTAAGTTGTTAGGTTCCTCCTCAGTAGTTAGTGGGTAGGTTGTTAGGTTCCTCCTCAGTAGTTAGTGGGTAGGTTATTAGGTTCCTCCTCAGTAGGTTGTTAGGTTCCTCCTAAGTAGTTAGTGGGTAGGTTATTAGGTTCCTCCTCAGTAGGTTGTTAGGTTCCTCCTCAGTAGTTAGTGGGTAGGTTATTAGGTTCCCCCTCAGTAGGTTGTTAGGTTCCTCCTCAGTAGTTAGTGGGTCGGTTATTAGGTTCCCCCTCAGTAGGTTATTAGGTTCCCCCTCAGTAGGTTGTTAGGTTCCTCCTCAGTAGTTAGTGGGTAGGTTGTTAGGTTCCTCCTCAGTAGTTAGTGGGTAGGTTGTTAGGTTCCTCCTCAGTAGTTAGTGGGTAGGTTGTTAGGTTCCTCCTCAGTAGGTTGTTAGGTTCCTCCTCAGTAGTTAGTGGGTAGGTTGTTAGGTTCCTCCTCAGTAGGTTGTTAGGTTCCTCCTCAGTAGTTAGTGGGTAGGTTGTTAGGTTCCTCCTCAGTAGGTTGTTAGGTTCCTCCTCAGTATTTGGTGGGTAGGTTGTTAGGTTCCTCCTCAGTAGTTAGTGGGTAGGTTGTTAGGTTCCTCCTCAGTAGGTTGTTAGGTTCCTCCTCAGTAGGTTGTTAGGTTCCTCCTCAGTAGTTAGTGGGTAGGTGGTTAGGTTCCTTCTCAGTAGGTTGTTAGGTTCCTCCTCATTAGGTTGTTAGGTTCCTCCTCAGTAGTTAGTGGGTAGGTTATTAGGTTCCCCCTCAGTAGGTTGTTAGGTTCCTCCTCATTAGGTTGTTAGGTTCCTTCTCAGTAGGTTGTTAGGTTCATCCTCATGAGAGCGTGACACACATTCCTTTCTATGTACTGTTGGAGTCTACTTTCGTAACTGGAGGGTGTGTGTTGCTTCTCACCACTCTGACTTATCTGAGCATTAGGATTGGGGAAATATGCTTGTGGTTAGGTGTTAGCAATGGGGTTAGGTGTTAGCAATGGGGTTAGGTGTTAGGAATGTGGTTAGGTGTTAGGAATGTGGTTAGGTGTTAGGAATGTGGTTAGGGGTTTGGAATGTGGTTAGGTGTTAGGAATTTGGTTAGGTGTTAGGAATGTGGTTAGGTGTTAGGAATGTGGTTAGGTGTTAGGAATGTGGTTAGGTGTTAGGAATGTGGTTAGGTGTTAGGAATGTGGTTAGGGGTTTGGAATGTGGTTAGGTGTTAGGAATGTGGTTAGGGGTTAGGAATGTGGTTAGGGGTTAGGAATGGGGTTAGGGGTTAGGAATGTGGTTAGGAATGTGGTTTGGCATTAGGAATGGGGTTAGGGGTTAGGAATGTGGTTAGGAATGTGGTTTGGCATTAGGAATGGGGTTAGGTGTTAGGAATGTGGTTTGGAATGTGGTTTGGCATTAGGAATGGGGTTAGGTGTTAGCAATGTGGTTTGGCGTTAGGAATGTGGTTAGGTGTTAGGAATGTGGTTAGGTGTTAGGAATGTGGTTAGGGGTTTGGAATGTGGTTAGGTGTTAGGAATTTGGTTAGGTGTTAGGAATGTGGTTAGGTGTTAGGAATGTGGTTAGGTGTTAGGAATGTGGTTAGGAATGTGGTTTGGCATTAGGAATGGGGTTAGGTGTTAGGAATGTGGTTAGGTGTTAGCAATGTGGTTAGGAATGTGGTTTGGCATTAGGCATGGGGTTAGGTGTTAGGAATGTGGTTAGGTGTTAGGAATGTGGTTAGGTGTTAGGAATGTGGTTTGGCGTTAGGAATGTGGTTAGGTGTTAGGAATGTAGTTAGGAGTGTGGTTAGGAATGGGGTTAGGTGTTAGGAATGTGGTTAGGTGTTAGGAATGTGGTTTGGAATGTGGTTTGGCATTAGGAATGGGGTTAGGTGTTAGGAATGTGGTTAGGTTTTAGGAATGTGGTTAGGTGTTAGGAATGTGGTTTGGCGTTAGGAATGTGGTTAGGTGTTAGGAATGTAGTTAGGAGTGTGGTTAGGAATGTGGTTAGGTGTTAGGAATGTGGTTAGGTGTTAGGAATGTGGTTAGGTGTTAGGAATGTGGTTAGTTGTTAGGAATGTGGTTAGGTGTTAGGAATGTGGTTAGGTGTTAGGAATGGGGTTAGGTGTTAGGAATGTGGTTAGGCGTTAGGAATGGGGTTAGGTGTTAGGAATGGGGTTAGGTGTTAGGAATGGGGTTAGGTGTTAGGAATGGGGTTACATGTTAGGAATGTGGTTAGGTGTTAGGAATGTGGTTAGGAATTTGGGAAGGGTACCAAAAAAATATCTGCAGTATTGAAGGTGCTGAAGAACACATTGGCCTCCATCAGGCCTTTATGGTTGAGGTATTATTACCTATCTTCTCTAAAAATCTGTTTTTGCTTTGTCGTTATAGGGTAATGTTATAGGGTAATGTGTGTAGATTGATGTGGGAAAAAGTCAAGTGGTCTGAATTCTTTCCGAATTGACTGTGCTATCAGATATAGGACAGACACTGAAGAACACACTTCCTTTAGATTTTTGTTCTGTTATTCAATGTGTTTCTATGGGCTAATAGCAGTAAGGACTATCTGTTATTCAATGTGTCTCTATGGGCTAATAGCAGTAAGGACCGTCTGTTATTCAATGTGTTTCTATTGGCTAATAGCAGTAAGGACTATCTGTTGTTCAATGTGTTTCTATGGGCTAATAGCAGTAAGGACTATCTGTTATTCAATGTGTTTCTATGGGCTAATAGCAGTAAGGACTATCTGTTATTCAATGTGTTTCTATTGGCTAATAGCAGTAAGGACTATCTGTTATTCAATGTGTTTCTATGGGCTAATAGCAGTAAGGACTATCTGTTATTCAATGTGTTTCTATGGGCTAATTAATAGCAGTAAGGCCAAATTCAATGTTTCATCAACATGTTTTATATATATTTTGTTTTAAACCTTATGGGGTCCTAAAATTCTAAATGAAATAGCTGAATGATACTTGGTTCTGACCATGTTAAAACAATTAGAACCTCCCCCAGAGGGTTTTAAGGGGTGTCTGTTATAAAGGTTCTATCGTCTAAAGCATCTGACCAAGAACAGGAAACAATACTGCGGGGCGCCGTTCAAGTTCAAATAGGCTGAACCATCATGTCACGTCACCATATCATCACCATTGACGATGGCTGTCAATCATTGTCGATAGACGATGCAGTTGTAACATCGCCCCAACTCTGTGGATGACTGTGGCAGGGGCTACAGTGAGTCTATAATAGAGATCTATGTGTGTGTGTCCTCTGCTAGGTGAGTCTGTGGATGACTGTGGCAGGGGCTACAGTGAGTCTATAATAGAGATCTATGTGTGTGTGTCCTCTGCTAGGTGAGTCTGTGGATGACTGTGGCAGGGGCTACAGTGAGTCTATAATAGAGATCTGTGTGTGTATGTGTGTGTGTGTCCTCTGCTAGGTGAGTCTGTGGATGACTGGTGGGGGCTACAGTGAGTCTATAATAGAGATCTGTGTGTGTGTGTGTCCTCTGCTAGGTGAGTCTATAATAGAGATGTGTGTGTGTGTGTGTCCTCTGCTAGGTGAGTCTGTGGATGACTGTGGCGGGGGCTACAGTGAGTCCATAGCAGAGATGTGTGAGGAGCTCCAGAACGGTCTGACCCCTCTCCTCATCGTGACCCCTAATGGACGAGACGAGTCAGGAGCGAACAGAGACTGTTTCCTGCTCAACCCTGCAGCCAAGTCAGCTCTGCATATGAACATGTTCAGATTCTTAGGTAGGTATCCTCTCCCTCCGCTCCCTGACCCCTGACCCCTGCAGCCAAGTCAGCTCTGTACCTAACTATGTTCAGATTCCTGGGGGAAGTATAGCCCTAAACCAGGGCTCTCCAACCCTGTTCCTGGAGAGAGACCCTCCTGTAGGTTTTAACTCCAACCCTGTTCCTGGAGAGAGACCCTCCTGTAGGTTTTAACTCCAACCCTGTTCCTGGAGAGAGACCCTCCTGTAGGTTTTAACTCCAACCCTGTTCCTGGAGAGAGACCCTCCTGTAGATTTTAACTCCAACCCTGTTCCTGGAGAGAGACCCTCCTGTAGGTTTTAACTCCAACCCTGTTCCTGGAGAGATACCCTCCTGTAGGTTTTAACTCCGACCCTGTTCCTGGAGAGATACCCTCCTGTATGTTTTAACTCCTGAAATGTCGGTTAATCGCTCAGCACTACCATCCGGGCAGTTCGTCCTCAGTCTCAACCCTAACCCAGTCAAATAGAAATGTAAAACGTTTGACCTCTGTCATTGCCAACAAAGGGTATATAACAAAGTATTGAGATACGTTTTGGTCAATAACAAAAGTTTATTTTCCACCATAATTTGCAAATAAATTCATTAAACATCCTACAATGTGATTTTCTGGGGGAAAAATTCTCATTTTGTCTGTCATAGATGAAGTGTACCTATGATAAAAATTACAGGCCTCTCTCATCTTTTTAAGTGGGAGAACTTGCACAATTGGTGGCTGACTAAATACTTTTTTGCCCCACTGTATCTCTGTCCTGTATCTCTGTCTCAACCCTAACCCAGTCTAATGGAGATCTCTGTCCTGTATCTCTGTCTCAACCCTAACCCAGTCTAATGGAGATCTCTGTCCTGTATCTCTGTCTCAACCCTAACCCAGTCTAATGGAGATCTCTGTCCTGTATCTCTGTCTCAACCCTAACCCAGTCTAATGGAGATCTCTGTCCTGTAGGAGTGCTCCTGGGCATAGCCATCCGTACCGGATCCCCTCTCAGTCTCAACCTGGCTGAACCTGTCTGGAAACAGCTGGCTGGGATGAACCTCACCATCGCTGACCTTAGTGAGGTACTGTACCTGCACTGTCTGCTCGTGTGTGTCTGTGTTGAGTATCAGTAAGTTCAGGACTTAGTTAGAAGTGTGTTGGGAGGGAGGGGTGCTGTGTGTGTCTGTGTTGAGTATCAGTAAGTTCAGGACTTAGTTAGAAGTGTGTGTGTGTTGGGAGGGAGGGGTGCTGTGGGAGTTAGAAGTGTGTGTGTGTTGGGAGGGAGGGGTGCTGTGGGAGGGAGGGAGGGAGGGAGGGGTGCTGTGGGAGGGAGGGAGGGGTGCTGTGTGTGTGTGATGGGAGGGTGGGAGGTGTGCTGTGTGTGTGTGTGTGTTGGGAGGGAGGGGTGCTGTGCTCCGACTGTGTTGACCTTCTACTGTAGTTAACAGGCTGGGTTATAGTGTTGACTACATATACCTTCTACTGTAGTTAACAGGCTGGGTTATAGTGTTGACTACATATACCTTCTACTGTAGTTAACAGGCTGGGTTACAGTGTTGACTACATATACCTTCTACTGTAGTTAACAGGCTGGGTTACAGTGTTGACTACATATACCTTCTACTGTAGTTACATTACCTTCTACTGTAGTTAACAGGCTGGGTTACAGTGTTGACTACATATACCTTCTACTGTAGTTACATTACCTTCTACTGTAGTTAACAGGCTGGGTTACAGTGTTGACTACATATACCTTCTACTGTAGTTAACAGGCTGGGTTATAGTGTTGACTACATATACCTTCTACTGTAGTTAACAGGCTGGGTTATAGTGTTGACTACATATACCTTCTACTGTAGTTAACAGGCTGGGTTACAGTGTTGACTACATATACCTTCTACTGTAGTTAACAGGCTGGGTTACAGTGTTGACTACATATACCTTCTACTGTAGTTAACAGGCTGGGTTACAGTGTTGACTACATATACCTTCTACTGTAGTTAACAGGCTGGGTTACAGTGTTGACTACATATACCTTCTACTGTAGTTAACAGGCTGGGTTACAGTGTTGACTACATATACCTTCTACTGTAGTTAACAGGCTGGGTTACAGTGTTGACTACATATACCTTCTACTGTAGTTAACAGGCTGGGTTACAGTGTTGACTACATATACCTTCTACTGTAGTTAACAGGCTGGGTTACAGTGTTGACTACATATACCTTCTACTGTAGTTAACAGGCTGGGTTACAGTGTTGACTACATATACCTTCCACTGTAGTTAACAGGCTGGGTTACAGTGTTGACTACATATACCTTCTACTGTAGTTAACAGGCTGGGTTATAGTGTTGACTACATATACCTTCTACTGTAGTTAACAGGCTGGGTTACAGTGTTGACTACATATACCTTCTACTGTAGTTAACAGGCTGGGTTACAGTGTTGACTACATATACCTTCTACTGTAGTTAACAGGCTGGGTTACAGTGTTGACTACATATACCTTCTACTGTAGTTAACTGGCTGGGTTACAGTGTTGACTACATATACCTTCTACTGTAGTTAACAGGCTGGGTTACAGTGTTGACTACATATACCTTCTACTGTAGTTAACAGGCTGGGTTACAGTGTTGACTACATATACCTTCTACTGTAGTTAACAGGCTGGGTTACAGTGTTGACTACATATACCTTCTACTGTAGTTAACAGGCTGGGTTACAGTGTTGACTACATATACCTTCTACTGTAGTTAACAGGCTGGGTTACAGTGTTGACTACATATACCTTCTACTGTAGTTAACAGGCTGGGTTACAGTGTTGACTACATATACCTTCTACTGTAGTTAACAGCTGGGTTACAGTGTTGACTACATATACCTTCTACTGTAGTTAACAGGCTGGGTTACAGTGTTGACTACATATACCTTCTACTGTAGTTAACAGGCTGGGTTACAGTGTTGACTACATATACCTTCTACTGTAGTTAACAGGCTGGGTTATAGTGTTGACTACATATACCTTCTACTGTAGTTACATTACCTTCTACTGTAGTTAACAGGCTGGGTTACAGTGTTGACTACATATACCTTCTACTGTAGTTAACAGGCTGGGTTACAGTGTTGACTACATATACCTTCTACTGTAGTTAACAGGCTGGGTTACAGTGTTGACTACATATACCTTCTACTGTAGTTAACAGGCTGGGTTACAGTGTTGACTACATATACCTTCTACTGTAGTTAACAGGCTGGGTTACAGTGTTGACTACATATACCTTCTACTGTAGTTAACAGGCTGGGTTACAGTGTTGACTACATATACCTTCTACTGTAGTTAACAGGCTGGGTTATAGTGTTGACTACATATACCTTCTACTGTAGTTAACAGGCTGGGTTACAGTGTTGACTACATATACATTCTACTGTAGTTAACAGGCTGGGTTACAGTGTTGACTACATATACCTTCTACTGTAGTTAACAGGCTGGGTTACAGTGTTGACTACATATACCTTCTACTGTAGTTAACAGGCTGGGTTACAGTGTTGACTACATATACCTTCTACTGTAGTTAACAGGCTGGGTTACAGTGTTGACTACATATACCTTCTACTGTAGTTAACAGGCTGGGTTACAGTGTTGACTACATATACCTTCTACTGTAGTTAACAGGCTGGGTTACAGTGTTGACTACATATACCTTCTACTGTAGTTAACAGGCTGGGTTACAGTGTTGACTACATATACCTTCTACTGTAGTTACATTACCTTCTACTGTAGTTAACAGGCTGGGTTACAGTGTTGACTACATATACCTTCTACTGTAGTTAACAGGCTGGGTTACAGTGTTGACTACATATACCTTCTACTGTAGTTAACAGGCTGGGTTACAGTGTTGACTACATATACCTTCTACTGTAGTTAACAGGCTGGGTTACAGTGTTGAGTACATACACCTTCTACTGTAGTTAACAGGCTGGGTTATAGTGTTGACTACATATACCTTCTACTGTAGTTAACAGGCTGGGTTATAGTGTTGACTACATATACCTTCTACTGTAGTTACATTACCTTCTACTGTAGTTAACAGGCTGGGTTACAGTGTTGACTACATATACCTTCTACTGTAGTTACATTACCTTCTACTGTAGTTAACAGGCTGGGTTATAGTGTTGACTACATATACCTTCTACTGTAGTTACATTACCTTCTACTGTAGTTAACAGGCTGGGTTATAGTGTTGACTACATATACCTTCTACTGTAGTTACATTACCTTCTACTGTAGTTAACAGGCTGGGTTATAGTGTTGACTACATATACCTTCTACTGTAGTTACATTACCTTCTACTGTAGTTAACAGGCTGGGTTACAGTGTTGACTACATATACCTTCTACTGTAGTTACGTTACCTTCTACTGTAGTTAACAGGCTGGGTTACAGTGTTGACTACATATACCTTCTACTGTAGTTAACAGGCTGGGTTATAGTGTTGACTACATATACCTTCTACTGTAGTTAACAGGCTGGGTTACAGTGTTGACTACATATACCTTCTACTGTAGTTACATTACCTTCTACTGTAGTTAACAGGCTGGGTTACAGTGTTGACTACATATACCTTCTACTGTAGTTAACAGGCTGGGTTACAGTGTTGACTACATATACCTTCTACTGTAGTTACGTTACCTTCTACTGTAGTTAACAGGCTGGGTTACAGTGTTGACTACATCTACCTTCTACTGTAGTTACGTTACCTTCTACTGTAGTTAACAGGCTGGGTTACAGTGTTGACTACATATACCTTCTACTGTAGTTAACAGGCTGGGTTACAGTGTTGACTACATATACCTTCTACTGTAGTTAACAGGCTGGGTTACAGTGTTGACTACATATACCTTCTACTGTAGTTAACAGGCTGGGTTATAGTGTTGACTACATATACCTTCTACTGTAGTTAACAGGCTGGGTTACAGTGTTGACTACATATACCTTCTACTGTAGTTAACAGGCTGGGTTACAGTGTTGACTACATATACCTTCTACTGTAGTTAACAGGCTGGGTTACAGTGTTGACTACATATACCTTCTACTGTAGTTAACAGGCTGGGTTACAGTGTTGACTACATATACCTTCTACTGTAGTTAACAGGCTGGGTTACAGTGTTGACTACATATACCTTCTACTGTAGTTAACAGGCTGGGTTACAGTGTTGACTACATATACCTTCTACTGTAGTTAACAGGCTGGGTTATAGTGTTGACTACATATACCTTCTACTGTAGTTAACAGGCTGGGTTACAGTGTTGACTACATATACCTTCTACTGTAGTTAACAGGCTGGGTTACAGTGTTGACTACATATACCTTCTACTGTAGTTAACAGGCTGGGTTACAGTGTTGACTACATATACCTTCTACTGTAGTTAACAGGCTGGGTTACAGTGTTGACTACATATACCTTCTACTGTAGTTAACAGGCTGGGTTACAGTGTTGACTACATATACCTTCTACTGTAATTGTATTTGCAAAAGTTATTCAAAAGGTCTTAACAAGTATGCCATTTAGCCGGTCAAATCGAATTCTGCAGATACCCTCTAATGACAGTTAAACAGGTCTATAGTCAAGATTTCCCAGAATTCAGTTAATATTACTATATTGTGTGTCTGTGTATACGCCCCATCTTCAGCCTTGGTGCTTGTTGTGTGACTGTGTGTGAGAGACTAGTGTGTACTGTGGTACCGTGTGCATCTCTCCTGCGTCCACGCTGTAATCATGAGATTCTGGAACGTGTTCAGCCTGACCGTGATACAGGAAGAGGCTGTTTCCTCACAAAGCCTCTGTTGTCACGAGGGTTAGCCCCAAAGCTTTACTGAAGGTTACACAGGAATTTACCCAGCACCAGAATACAGCCAGAGAGCATCACTCACTCAGTCATACTGTGTATACACTCTGATAGTAATCAGAGAGGACTCACATGCAAAATGTGAGTTATGACTTTCACTTAAAACAATGTCAAAAATGCATTCCTCTCCTAAGAGCCAACTCCCATGAGATTCCCGTTCAAGGTTTCCTAGACTGTAGAGATGGACAGTCAAGTGAAAAACACCTTCTTACACCAATTTAGATGGAAAACACATAAAACCAAAGTCAAGGCCACTGGTCTTTTCTCGTGTCATTTTTACACTTGTATTTGAATGGAGTGTTGTTCTCTTCCTCTTCAGGTGGATAAAGACTTTATACCTGGCCTGATGTACATCAGAGACAACGAGGCCACGGCTGAGGAGTTTGAGGGCATGACTCTCCCCTTCACAGTCCCTAACGCCAGCGGACAGGATATCCAGCTCAGCTCTAAATACTCCCACATCACCCTGGAGAACAGGGCCGAGTATGTCCGCCTCGCCATCAACTACAGGTGAAAACAACTACATATATATCACCAGTGTTCCCTCTAAACTGGGTGCTACCGATCACCAGTGTTCCCTCTAAGCTGGGTGCTACCGATCACCAGTGTTCCCTCTAAGCTGGGTGCTACCGATCACCAGTGTTCCCTCTAAACTGGGTGCTACCGATCACCAGTGTTCCCTCTAAGCTGGGTGCTACTGATCACCAGTGTTCCCTCTAAGCTGGGTGCTACCGAT